>NC_079201.1:15870168-15982987 GCF_029499605.1 Hyla sarda | reverse complement strand
GGCGGATCTTGCACTCCAACTCTCCAATGCAGGAGACTATTTGTGCTCTGCTTCTCTGCAGTCTGCCCATTGTATAGCTTTTGCCACAGGTAACCTGTTGGCGATTCGGCGCTCCATGTGACTCGAGGCCTGCGACGCTAATGCCGCTTCCAATAAATCTCTCAATGAGCTTCCTTTCTCTGGGACTCATCTCTTCGGGAAACGCCTGGATGAGATTTTCTGAGGCTACTGGAAGGAAGAGCTCCTTATTGCCGCAGAACGGGTCTCGCCGTACCAATTCCTGCAGGAAGTCGACCTCCTTTCGGTCTTTTGCCTCGGGTCAGGCAACCAGACCGGTGCCCTCACAGGATAAGAAGGCTACTTCCTTCAAGGCCTGTCCCTCCTGGAAGTCGGATAACCGTTCTGGCAGTCTTGTGGCCAAGTCAGGCACCCGTAAGCCTCCCTCCGCCTGAAGGGATGCCCCCACCCATTCTTTTCGGGTAGGTGGTCGTTTATCCGCGTTCCGGGAAGTCTGATCTGCCCACATGCAGAACTATTGGGTCCGAGATGTCGTTTCCGACGGCTATCGAATCGAGTTTGCTTCCCGCCCTCCTTGCTCTCCTTCCTTGGCGGGACTCCAGTTCGACACGGCGACTGCCCGAATTCGGCTTTCGCCGGACAAGCACTGTGCACGGTCATCGGGAACTTTGGGCAATTTACCTTTTGTCTCCTCCATTGGGAGCGCCTTCTCCAGGATCGTCCTGTTCGTATCCAGTCAAACAATGCCACGGCTGTGGCATATTTCAATCGCCAGGGCGGCACTAGCAGCCCCGCAGTGATGGCCGAGGTCTCCAGGATCCTTCTCTGGGCAGAACTCAGTGTCCTACATCTCGGCGGTTCACATTCCGGGAGTGGAAAATTGAAAGGTGGACTTCCTCAGTCGCTCCTCAGCCGACCCCGGCAAGTGGTCTCTTCATCCGGAGGCATTTGCGAAGATCTGCAACCTCTGGGGCACTCCGGACGTGGACCTATTTGTGTCCCACCACAACCAGAAAGTTCCTCGCTTCATTGCGAAGTCCCGGAATCCCCTGGCCCTATCCGTAGACGACCTAGTGATCCCCTTGTCGCACTTCCCCTCCCCTATCTCTTCCCTCCTCTCCCTCTCCTTCCCAGGGTCCTGAGGAAGCTCAGAGCGGAGGGCATACCCACAATTCTCGTGGCTCCAGACTGGCCCAGGAGAGCGTGGTACGCGGACGTGGTTCGACTAGTGGATGATGTTCCTCTGTGCCTCCCAGTTCGTCTTGACCTGCTCTCTCAGGGTCCCCTTTGCCACCCCAATTTTCTTTCGCTGCATTTGACGGCGTGACAGTTGAGACCGCGGTTCTGAGGGCCAGGGGGTTCTCACCCCAAGTGATCCGCTCTAGGCCTGCAAACCTTCCTCTGCAAAGATTTATCACCGTACTTGGCAGTCCTACTTTCGATGTGTGTGAATCTCACGCCTTCTCTCCAGTTGTGTTCTCCCTCCCACGACTTCTTTCCTTTTTACAATCTGGGATGGAACAACGTTTGCCTCTGTTCCCTTAAGGGTCAGGTGTCGGCTCTCTCCATTCTCTTTCTGCGTATCCTGGCGTCCAGTCCTCACATTCGGACTTTTCTGCAGGGTGTTGCTTGTGTGGCCCCGCCTTACTGATCCCCCTACTCCCCCTTGGGATCTGAATCTGGTTCTCAGTGCCTTGCAGGGTACTCACTTTGATTCTCTCCAGGACGTTCCTCTTTGTATCCTTTCCTGGAAGGTTGCCTTCGTCATTGCAGTCACTTCCATTAGGAGAGCTTCGGAACTGGCGGCTCTCTCCTGCTGTTCTACCTACCTGGTTTTACACCAGCACAAGGTTGTTTTCCGTCCTGTCCCGTCCTTTTTGCCTAAGGGGGTCTCCGCCTTTCACCTAAATGAGGATATCTTCCTTTTGTCCAGCTCTGACCCATCCCCGGGAACGTTAGCTTCACGGTTTTGATATGGTACGGGCCGTTCGAATTTACCTTTCGGTCATTTCTTCCTTTCGCCAGTGTAACTCTTTCTTTGTGCTTACTGAGGGTCGTCGTAAGGGACTTCCTGCTTCGAAGGCTACCATTGCGCGGTGGATCCGTTCTGCCATCTCTGCCATCCCTTTCCGGGACTCAGCTCATTCCACTGGTTCCGTCGGGGCCTCCTGGGCTCTCCGCAACAGGGCTTCGGCCTTGCAAATCTGTAAGGCGGCCACCTGGTCGTCCTTGCACACATTGACAAAATTCTACCAGGTGCATACCTTTGCATCCGCTGATGCTGGTTTGGGTCGCAAGGTGTTGCAGAGGGCTGTGGCCCAGCCTTCCACCTGAGTTACTTGATTTTTTTTTCCCACCCCGGTACGGCTTTGGTACATCCCACAGTCTGTGTCCCCCAATGGAGCCGAACGTGAAAAGTAGATTTTTATGCTTACTGTAAAATCTTTCTCGGGGGATCCATTGGGGGACACAGCACCCACCCAATTGTTCTGGTGTCCTTGGTTCATTTACCTGTCCAAGGGTTGGTTCGGTTAATTTTTGTCTGTGGTTTCCTTGGACAGTTAATGTTTTTTCTTTACCTGTCGGTCCTCTCCTACTGCTTTGGTACTAAACTGATATCTCAGTCTGTAGGCAGGGTATATAATGCTGGGAGGGGCCAACTTTCTTTTGTTGCCTAGTGTCAAGCCTCCTAGTGGAGCATATACATATAACATATATACATATATACATATAACAGCATATACTCACGGTCTCCGTGTCCCCCAATGGATCCCCTGAGAGAGATTTTACGGTAATTTTCACTGAAAAACACCCTTTATATTAAAATGTAACTTTTATTCTCTACTATTAAAATTGTTCAAAGAAAAAAGCCCCGTGCATATATAATCAATTATGATACTCAAGATAAAAGTAACATATCTCCATCAAATGTACAAAAAGCGTGTGGAGCCCCCAGTCCAACATAAATAGAACAATGGACTGGTAGGATCCCAACACACAATTTCCGGCTATACACCAAAAAGAAAACATTCAAATGCACCCACAAATAATAAATGCTATTTGAAGAAAAATCAACTCTCAACGCGTTTCACCCCTCTATTATCGGGGATCCTCAGGAGAATATCGGACAAATACAGTATATTAATGCACAATGACAGATTAAAACTTAAGCGTCAGCTGGGACAATACCCCAAACATATATTAGCTGCGCTCAGTGCAAATAAAGATAAACGGAAGCTCCCATAATGGAGCACTCACGAGACCCCGCGTCTATGATGATCAGATGAAGCCTCCATCTGATCATCATAGACGCGGGGTCTCGTGAGTGCTCCATTATGGGAGCGTCCGTTTATCTTTATTTGCACTGAGCGCAGCTAATATATGTTTAGGGTATTGTCCCAGTTGACGCTTAAGTTTGAATCTGTCATTTTGCATTAATAATACTGTATTTGTCCGATGTCTCTCCTGAGGATCCCCGATAGTAGAGGGGTGAAACGCGTTGAGAGTTGATTTTTCTTTAAATAGCATTTATTATTTGTGGGTGCATTTGAATGTTTTTTTTTGTTTTTTTTTTGGTGTATAGCCGGAAATTGTGTGTTGGGATCCTACCAGTCCATTGTTCTATTTATGTTGGACTGGGGGCTCCACACGCTTTTTGTACATTTGATGGAGATATGTTACTTTTATCTTGAGTATCATAATTGATTATATATGCACGGGGCTTTTTTCTTTGAACAATTTTAATAGAGAATAAAAGTTACATTTTAATATAAAGGGTGTTTTTCAGTGAAAATATTATTTTGCACTTCTTTAAGTTATTACTATATACATTATGTTTTTCTTTCTGAGACTTTACGGTAAGCATAAAAATCTACTTTTATTGATGCTGGAAAATAATCTGGACTGTCAAATGTTTACAGATCAAGGTGAAAGTGTCAACCGAAGTTGGAATCAGCAATGTAGATCTCTCCATCGTGGATAAAGACCAGAGTATCTCTCCCAAAACTGCCAGGTAATTATGAAGCCAGTTTAAAAGGATTGTCCGGTTATTTAAAAACGTATTCTCTATGCACAGGATAGGGAATAAGAATCTGATCTTAAAGGGTTTCATTGCTGGGAACCCCGCAGTTTCCAAAACGGGGGCGTCTCTTAGTGCTCCGGCCCCAGCTTCTCTGGCATATCGATGCAGCCCTTTAAGGAGAAGTCTGGGGAACTAAGCCCATAGCCCGTCATTTCCCTCTCGTCAATCTATTTCATTGTCTAAATATAATTAATTAGCTACATAGAGCAGTTTCCCTTTTTCTGGTTGTCACTTACATGCGTGAAGTGAGGGAATGACTTCATCCAGCCATCTAAATTCCTCTCTGAAAGCAGCCCCTACCCACCTGCACTGATGAGTCATGCTCTCTTTAGTGCTGAGAACTGGGAGTTTTGTGCAGCCTTAGCCAATCAGACACTGAACACCTCTCTGCTGCTCAGAGCAGAAAGTAGGGGGCTTCTCTCAGAGAGTGAGCTGGCTGGCAGAGCTGCAATGATTGCTGGGAGGTGTAGGCAAGGGTGGCAAAGATTATCAAGCAGCCAGAGAAGACAACAGAGGCATCAGGAGCCATACATATCAGGCAGGATGGTTTACAGGGAACATATCCAGGGAGTGGTTGCTTTTTACATACATATATATATATATATATATATATATATATATATATATATAAAATATTCACACACACACACACACTTGCTTCCCTGGAGTACCCCTTGAATAACCAAACAACCCCTTTAAATATTTTAAATGTGAGGAAAAACTGGCAATGTCTTAAAGGATTTCTTCCTTTTAGGGTGACCTTCCCCTCTAAAGCCAAAGGACCATTCACTTCTGACAGCCACCAGAATTTTGCACTGTCCTTCCAGCTTACTGATTTGAACACAGGAGTCAGCCTGACACCGCATCAGGTACGTATCCAATACCCAACTGGTTTATCTTATGTTGCAACTTGCATTCTTATTCTTTACTAATGGGCTCAAAAATGAAGGTATACTTTATTCTTCTATTTAGGGGTTTTCTAGGATTAGAAGAAACATCTACTTGTTTTTTTCCCTCTGTTCTCCAGATATTGCAGCGCATCTCTTTACGGCAGTGATTTCCAACTAGTGTGCCTCCAGCAGTTGCTAAACTACAACTCCCAGCATGCCCCGACAGCCGAAGGCTGTCGGGGCATGCAAGGAGTTGTAGTTTGGCCACAGCTGGAGGCACCCTAGTTGGTATACACTGGTCTATGGCTCTTCTTTGTTAGTGCACTCATTGCAGGTAAAGAAAGCTGAACTGTAATAGCCAACACAGCCCATGAGAAAAAAACAATCTATTCAGTATTTCATTACACATCTTTAAGGTGATATTCTAGCATTAAAATGTTTTATAATGCAGGGAGGATTCTTTCAAAATGGGGACACAAAATGCATACTTACCAGCCCTGATTCCCCCCCAGCTGCCACTGCAGGATCCATCAGAATAGCAGCTGTGGGGTAACGGGGCAGGTAAGTATGCAATGTTGTTTATTCTGCTACCACCCTCACTAAATGAAGAAAAAAACTAAAATATTAATAATTTATGCCTGCAATACTCTGCTGAAGATAGATACAATGAAGCCATTTGACATCAATAGGCGGTCTAAACAGCAGTACAGAATAATATTTTGGACAAGACAAAGATTTATCAATACACAGTAGCTTATATCTTTTGAGGTCCTCAGTTAGTTCTGTAAAAATAATTACAATTCCGCATTATATTCTGGAGCATCTTAACATTATGCAGTTCTTCTGTAAGGCCGTTTTCACATAATCAGGTATTTAATGACAATTATTGAAAACAAAGCCCAAAACAGATTAGAAATGAAGAAAACTGAGCCTTTTTCCTATTTCTTAAATTTTTATTTTTTTTAAACTCAACTCCTGGCTTTGTATTCATTAGGTGCAATTAAAGAGTACCTCTCAAGATCTTGTTAAACTTTATAATCCTCCCAGTTCACTGCCTCCATCATGATAAACCACCCCCTGCCTTTATTATTTATTATTATTTTTATTATTTTAGTTTTCTACCTTGATATTGCTCTGAAGTCAGATTCACAGACTGGGAAGGGGCGTTCCCCAGCAGGTGTGACAGCATCTGAAGCCATACAGGGGCGAACTTCCTCTCTCACTCTGCCACACACAGCCCAGAGCAGTTCAGTGTGAGATGAGCTATGATTGGCTAAGGCTGCACACACCCCTCAGAATTCAAGACTGCATTTCCTGATTTTGGATTTCTGCCAGGCCAGCAGGAATCCAACGTTTGCAAGAGATGGGGGGTAAATGTGCTCTGGACAAGTAGGGAGACACCTAGTGGCAGTTTTTTTAATACACAAATAAAAAATAGAAAACTTTATTTGTTTAAAACACAATACATTAGAAAGATTTTTTATTTACCATTAGGAGTGTAGCAAAAATTAGTTTTAATGAGAGTACCCATTTAAAAATCTGAACATTTGAACACAGCCGTATTCCTCATTTGAATATATTGACTTTGTGCAGGTACTATTCTCCCTGTAAAAGTTTGTGTCTTTACAGACACCTATTAGCCAGTGTAAGGCTATGTTCACACAGCAGAATTTTTGCGGTATGTTCGTCTGGAAAAGACGGACGGGCACTAGGAAATGCTCCGTCTCCATTGACGGCAATGCTTTTCCGAGCGGATTCAGCCGAAAGAATTGGCAGAATCCCATTGAAAACAACAGAACTCTGCTGCAATGGAATCTCCTAGCAGAATTTTTCTGCTGGATTCTGCTTGGAAGTTTCGTCATGTGAACATGGCCTAAGACTTTGTATGGACTTTTGAGAAGGAAAATGACTTGGTTGATGGTTTACTCTTACACGCCAGAGTAGGATCAACAGAGGGACCTGACTAGACAGAGGTGTGAGAAAATAATTTTGGGATTAATGCAAGTAGTTGCTAAAACAGACATGTCAGGAGTGCTGACGGATCCTTTATAAACCATCATTCCTATAAGTCCGACACATTGGTTGACAAAGCAATTACATGATTTAAAGGGGTAGAAATTTTTATTTTTTAAATCAACTGGTGCCAGAAAGTTAAACAGGTTTTTAAAATTACTTCGATTAAAAAAATCTTAATCCTTCCAGTACTTATTAGATGCTGAATACTACAGAGGAAACTCTTTTCGTTTTGGAATTCAGAGCTCTCTGCTGACACCTCTGTCCATTTTAGGACAGAGCAGCATATGTTTGCTATGGGGATTTTCTCCTACTCTGGACAGTTTTTAAAAAGGACAGAGATGTCAGCAGAGAGCACTGTGCCCGTGATGTCAGCAGAGAGCTCTGTGTTCCAAAAAGAAAAGAATTAACCCTGTAGTATTCAGCAGCTAATAACTACTGGAAGGATTAAGATTTTTTTTTAATAGAAGTTATTTACAAATCTGTTTAACTTTCTGGCACCAGTTGATTTAAAAAAAGAGAAAAAAATTAAATAAAATAATTCCACCGGAGTACCCCTTTAAGCAAATTTTACAACCACAGATCATCCTAGAAACAGAGAACAATGTCCAGCGCTACTCCTGTTAAAACGATGCTGTTTTATTTCATAATACACCACAGGTACATAGACATAGTAGACACAGGTGACGCGTTTCGGCCCGTTACGGGCCGAAACGCGTCACCTGTGTCTACTATGTCTATGTACCTGTGGTGTATTATGAAATAAAACGGCATCGTTTTAAAGGGAGTAGCGCTGGACAGTATGTTTCTGGCTTGTGTATTGGTGTAGTCGGCGCCAGTCCGTGCGTTAAGGGACACGGAAGTGAGCTGAATATCGACATACAGCTTCCACAGATCGTACTAGTTATTTATAATAATTTTTTTATTTTATTTTTTCCCCCTCCCCAGACATTTGTTCGGCTGCATAACCAGAAGACTGGCCAAGAAGTAGTGTTCGTTGCTGAGCCGGACACCAAGGGCACATATAGGTTCGAACTTGATCCATCTGAAAGGAAGTCTGAATTTGACTCCGCATCTGGGACTTACACGCTCTACTTGATCATAGGAGACGCTACCTTGGAGAATCCCATCCTATGGAATGTGGTACGATCTAGGAACTTTTTACATGGATTATATTAGGGATCGACCGATATCGTTTTTTTAGGGCCGATACCGATAATCGGTGCAGGTTAGGGCCGATAACTTATACTGATCTAAGTTATCGGCTATTTAACCCCCTGCGACACCGCTGCAGATCATTGATTTAAAGCGGGCGCTTTAAATCAATGATCTGCAGTGGCTTTTGCGGGGCCATAGGCCGCCGCCGCCACCACCCGCTTCTCTCCCCTACCTGTCGGGGTGGTCCGGGCCATCCATCCATCGTTGATGTAGTGTCCGGGGGCGTTCCGGGTGGAGGGTGGTCCGGTCCGGGCTGTCCTTCTTCTCCGGCGGTCATCTTCTCCACTCCGGGCAGGCTCCGGCCTAGTATGCTGCATAGACGCCGCTGCGCAGTGACGCCCGTGCGCAGCGACGCACCTAACGTCACGGCGTAGCGGCGTCTATACAGCGTACTAGGCTGGAGCCTGCCCGGAGTGGAGAAGATGACCGTGGGAGAAGGACAGCCCAGACCGGTTCACTCTTCACCCGGAACGCCCCCGGACACTACAGGAAGGAAGGATGGATGGCCCGGATCACCCCCATTACGGGTAAGTTTTTTTTTTTTTATTGACTCGGAGGGTGGGGGAGGGGCCCGACCGGTATAGCGGTATGGGCAAAAATCCATACCGGTGTATACCGCCTAGCATCACGGTGGGGGGTGCGGTTCAGCGGGTCGAGGGGGTGGCGGTCGCGGTGCGGGGGCTGGGGCATTATCGCCCATACCGATAATCGGTCGATCCCTAGATTATATAATCATTCGATGATGATGATGGGTTTGTAGGGGAGTTTGCTCTGAGGTTCCCTTTAACTTGATCGGAGTTTGTAAAACCTGTTGACTTTTTTTTTTTTAATCAGTTTTTTATACCTGTTTTTAGGCTGATGTGGTCATTAAGTTCCCTGAAGAGGACACGCCAACCACTGTCCAGAGCAAGAACCTCTTTGCCCCCAAACAAGACATTCAGGTAACTTAATTCAGGGTGTGTGTTGCAATTGGAGGCCATTCAAGAAAATTGTCCAGGGAGCAGAAAAGGAATTTTTGTTCCCTGGTGTGCCATTTCTGCTCTTTACAGTATACTATACGAGACGAGAGAGGGGTGGATGCCAAGTCACAATCATCTTCAAACAATGACCGCAATTTGGCACCCGCCACCTCTCATTTTAAATGGTATGATTCTTTAACCCCTTAAAGGGGTACTCTGGTGGAAAACTTTTTTTTTGTTTTTTTTTTTGTTTAATGAACTGATGCCAGAAAGTTTAAACTGATTTGTAAACTACTTCTTCTATTAAAAAAATCTTACTCCTTCCAGTACTTATTAGTTGCTGAATACTACGGAAGATTTTTTTTCTTTTTGGAACACAGAGCTTTCTGCTGACATCACGAGCACAGTGCTCTCTGCTGACATCTCTGTCCGTTTTAAGAACTGTCCAGAGTAGGAGAAAATGCCCATAGCAAACATATCCTGCTATGAACAGTTACTAAAATGGACAGCGGTGTCAGCAGAGAGCACTGTGCTCGTGATGTCAGCATAGAGCTCTGTGTTCCAAAAAGAAGTTTCCTCTGTAGTATTCCAGAAAAAAGGGAGGGGGGCTCAGCTAGAGTATGTAAACCTGGGTGCTTAACAAACATTATATGAAGCCAATGCTGCAACAAACCCAGAAACAATGTATAAATGGAAGCACACCAAAAATGATACAATTAGTACAAAATATGACAATCTTTATTAGGAGCACATAATTTACATAGCAAAAAAACACGACACAATAATGCTAGACACAAAGAAAGTATGATTAAAACCATTTAAAAAGGCCCGTGTCGGGCCACACCACATAGATGAGACATAGTATATGTCTCATCCGGACCTGGGTTAAAGAAATGTACCGTATTTATCGGCGTATAACACGCACTTTTTAGGCTAAAATTTTTAGCCTAAAGTCTGTGTGCGTGTTATACGCCGATACACCCCCAGGAAAGGCAGGGGGAGAGAGGCCGTCGCTGCCCGCTTCTCTCCCCCTGCCTTTCCTGGGGTCTAGAGCGCTGCTGTCGGCCCTTTTCACCCCCTGGTTATCGGCGCCGCTGCCCGTTCTGTCCCCCTGACTATCGGTGCCGGCGCCGATAGCCAGGGGGAGAGAAGCGGCACCGACAGCTAGGGGGAGAGAAGGGGCAGCGGCACCCATTGCCGGCGCCGCTGCCCCGTTGCCTCCCCCCATCCCCGGTGGCATAATTACCTGTTGCCAGGGTCGGGTCCGCGCTGCTGCAGGCCTCCGGCGTGCGTCCCCAGCGTCGTTGCTATGCACGGCGCGGCGCTCTGACGTCATGCGCCGCGCCGTTCAGCGCATAGCAATGACGCCGGGGAAGCACGACGGAGGCCTGGAGCAGCGCGGACCGGACTCAGGTAATTATGCCACCGGGGATGGGGGGGGCGGCAACGGGGCAGCGGCGCCGGCAATGGGTGCCGCTGCCCCTTCTCTCCCCCTGGCTGTCGGCGCCGCTTCTCTCTCCCTGGCTATCGGCGCCGGCACCGATAGTCAGGGGGACAGAACGGGCAGCGGCGCCGATAACCAGGGGGTGAAAAGGGCCGACAGCAGCGCTCTAGACCCCAGGAAAGGCAGGGGGAGAGAAGCGGGCAGCGACGGCCTCTCTCCCCCTGCCTTTCCTGGGGGTATATCGGGGTATACACGTGCACACACGCACCCTCATTTTTTCATGGATATTTGAGTAAAAAACTTTTTTTACCCAAATATCCGTGGTAAAATGAGGGTGCGTGTTATAGGCCGGTGCGTGGTATACCCCGATAAATACGGTAATACCCCTACCACAAATAAAGTGATGATAATACCCTATGCCCCCGCCTGACCTGAATCACATAAGCACATAATAAAGTGACGTGCACAATGCGCAAATTAAACCTGTATACAGAGGTGTCACAACGAAATATCAAAGAGGACAAGGAATCTCTAGAACTAAATTACCAAACAGTCATAAATATGAACAAATGAACTAGAGATGCCAGCAAAGAATTGCCTAGATACGGTCAGATGGGAGGCAAGGCCCGCACAAGGTGGGAACAAATATCACCCATACGCCCAGGTCCGAAGAACCTCGAATACTACAGAATCCTCTGTAGTATTATACTACAGAATCCTCTGTAGTATTATACTACAGAATCCTCTTTAGTATTCAGCAGCTAATAAGTACTGGAAGGATTAGGATTTTTTAATAGAAGTAATTTACAAATCTGTTTGACTTTCTGGCACCAGTTGATTAAAAAAAAAAAAAAAAAAGTTTTCCACCGGAGTACCCCTTTAATAAGTAAGGTTGGTAAACCCCACTTATGATGGGAGAAGAAAAAACAGTCTATAAGAAAAAAAAAAAGTGCTATTCTAATGCTAGTGAATTGTGACTTATCCCGTATCTCTCTGTGTGCAGCACTTATTCCGGGAGCCAGAGAAGAGGCCACCTACTGTCGTATCGAATACTTTCACCGCCCTGGTCCTCGCGCCATTGCTGCTCCTCTTTATTCTTGTAAGTTACAATTTTTTAATGTCACCACACAAAGTCTAGAGACTCTAGACAGTCTACTAATGCATTTCATATGTTACAGCTTATTGTGCTGTTTGATTTATCTTTAGACACTTTTATCCAACTTTACTTTGTCTTTTTATTGGCCTAAAGCCGTGTTTCCCAACCAGGGTGCCTCCAGATGTTGCAAAACTACAACTCCCAGCATGCCCGGACAGCCTTCGGCTGTCCGGGCATGCTGGGAGTTGTAGTTTTGCAACACCTGAAGGCACCCTGGTTGGGAAACACTGGGCTAAAGTGTACTTACATGTCAGAAGTTATCTGTTGGGGTCTCGCTATAACAAAGGAACACAAGCACTCGGTCAGTATTGGAAAGTCGAACACCCGGAGTGTGGCCCCCGTGACAGTGTCTATGTATCTCTGGGACTGTTAGTGTCCATAATCCATGCACTCTGAGCAGAAATAAAGGATCACCATACTTATGAGTGCTTCTGTCTTTTTATTCTAGCAATTGGTGAGGGTCTCAGCAGACGCACCTGCCCAAATTATAACTTCTGAAATGTCACTATAACATGCTAGAAGTTGTGTAAAAGTTTGGGTGTCCCTGTCAATATAAAAAAAAAAGAAAAAATTGACGTTTTGATTGTTCAGGGTCAGTGTCCAGACCGCACCAATCTCCAAATATAACCAGGAGAAGTGTACGGTTAAAGGAGTACTCCGCCCCTAGACATCTTATCACCTATCCAAAGGATAGGGGGATAAGATGTCTGATCGCGAGGGTCCTGCCGCTGGGGACCCCCCCTGATCTCTGCTGCGGTACCCCAGACATCCGATGCATGGAGCGAACTTCGCTCCATGCCGGATGAGAGGTGGAGGCTCGTAACGTCGCGCCCCGCTTGTGACGTCACATCCGCTCCCCCTCAATGCAATTCTATACGCTTCCTCCCATAGACTTGAATTGAGGGGCTTGTCCATGACTTAACGAGCCTCCAGCGCTGCACCCGACGCTCTAAACGAACGCTGGGTGCAGCAGGGAGATCGCGGGGGTCCCCATCGGTGGGATCCCCCGTGATCAGACATCTTATCCCCTATCCTTTGATAAGATGTCTAGGGGCGGAGTACCCCTTTACTCCGCTGTAAAAAAAAAAAAAAATCAACTGAATACTGAAGGATTAAAGGGGGTTATCCAGGAAAAAACTTTTTTTTATATACCGTATTTATCGGGGTATACCACGCACCCTCATTTTACCCAAATATCCATGGTAAAATGAGGGTGCGTGTGTGCGCGTGTATACCCCGATACACCCCCAGGAAAGGCAGGGGGAGAGAGGCCGTCGCTGCCCGCTTCTCTCCCCCTGCCTTTCCTGGGGTCTAGAGCCCTGCTGCCGGCCCTTCTCTCCCCCTGGCTATCGGCGCCACTGCCCGTTCTGTCCCCCTGACTATTGGTGCCGGCGCCCTATTGCCGGCGCCAATAGCCAGGGGGAGAGAAGCGGCGCCGACAGCCAGGGGGAGAGAAGGGGCAGCCGCTGCCCCGTTGCCTCCCCCCATCCCCGGTGGCATAATTACCTGTTGCCAGGGTCAGGTCCGCGCTGCTGCAGGCCTCCGGCGTGCGTCCCCTGCGTTGTTGCTATGCGCGGCGCACTGACGTCATGCGCCGGGCAGCGCATAGCAACGACGCAGGGGACGCACGCCGGAGGCCTGCAGCAGCGCGGACCCGACCCTGGCAACAGGTAATTATGCCACCGGGGATGGGGGGGGGGGAGGCAACGGGGCAGCGGCGCCGGCAATGCCGCTGCCCCTTCTCTCCCCCTGGCTGTCGGCGCCGCTTCTCTCCCCCTGGCTATCGGCGCCGGCAATGGGCCGCCGGCACTGATAGTAAGGGGGACAGAACGGGCAGCGGCGCCGATAGCCAGGGGGAGAGAAGGGCCGGCAGCAGGGCTCTAGACCCCAGGAAAGGCAGGGGGAGAGAAGCGGGCAACGACGTCCTCTCTCCCCCTCCCTTTCCTGGGGGTGTATCGGCGTATAACACGCACATAGACTTTAGGCTAAAAATTTTAGCCTAAAAAGTGCGTGTTATACGCCGATAAATACGGTATATCAACTGGCTCCAGAATGTTAAACAGATTTGTAAATTACTTCAATTAAAAATTCTTAATCCTTCCAGTACTTATAAGCGTCTGTATGCTCCACAGGAAGTTCTTTTCTTTTTGAATTTCCTTTCTGTCTGACCACAGTGCTCTCTGCTAACATCTCTGTCCATTTTAGGAACTGTCCAGAGTAGGAGCAAATCCTCATAGGAAACTTATCCTGCTCTGGACAGTACCTAAAATGGACAGAGGTGTCAGCAGAGAGCACTGTGGTCAGACAGAAAGGAAATTAAAAAGAAAAGAACTTCCTGTGGAGCATACAGAAGCTTATAAGTACTGGAAGGATTGAGAATTTTTTATATTAGTAATTTACAAATCTGTTTAACTTTCTTTCATTAGTTGATAATAAAAAATAAAAAAAAATGTTTTCCAGTGGAGTACCCCTTTAAGCACTTCCTGCTAACTCAATTTCTCTACACGAGATGACCCCCATAGACCTATAATTGAGCCACTTGCAGCTGAAGCATGTTAATATAGATTTTATGATGGGATATAGAGATAATTTACAAGGCTCTTTTGTTCGCAGTGGGTGAAGATTGGTGTGAATATCTCCAACTTCAGCTTCTCTCCAAGCACGCTGGTCTTCCATCTTGGCCATGCCGGTATGTTTCTCCATGCTGCTCTATTGTAATATGTATGTTGTAAATAAAAGCACTATACAGTATTCCCTCAAGTTACAATATTAATTGGTTCTGGGACGACCATTGTATGTTGAGACCATTACTCTATGGAAACCTGTTAATTGGTTCTGAAGCCACCAAAATGTCATCCAAAAATAGGAAAAAGTGAGGATTAAAGATAAATAAGTAGATAACTAATATAGATAAAGTACTTACATATAAAAGTAATAAAGATCTGCTGGGAGCTGTAAATCACTGTCTATTTCAGTGATTCCCAAAGAGGGTGCCTCCAGCTGTTGCAAAACTACAACTCCCAGCATGCCCGGACAGCCTTCGGCTGTCCGGGCATGCTGGGAGTTGTAGTTTTGCAACAGCTGAAGGCACCTTCTTTGGGAAACACTGGTCTATGTAGAGGACAGGAGCTTTTTCAGGGTCCTGTACAGTATACGCAATGTCCTAAAAATAGTAAAATTAAGCCGCCCTCACCTGATGTCCAAAGGAGAAGCTATCCCTGGCACAGGTACAGAGTACAGAACATGTAATACCCACTGTACTGTAGGGGGCGCTACCAGACACCAGTCAGTGCATACAATTCAGTAATACAGATAACGAGTACAGAACATGTAATACCTCCCTGTACTGTAGGGGGCGCTACCAGACACCAGTCAGTGCATACACTTCAGTAATACAGGTAAAGAGTACAGAACATGTAATACCTCCCTGTACTGTAGGGGGCGCTACCAGACACCAGTCAGTGCTTACACTTCAGTAATACAGGTAAAGAGTACAGAACATGTAATACCCACTGTACTGTAGGGGGCGCTACCAGACACCAGTCAGTGCATACACTTTAGGAATACAGGGGTTTTACCAGTGAAATGCCCATTCTGATTGGTCGGATCTTCCGGCCCTTGACACGTTTCGCAGATTCCGTAGCATTGTATGTTGAGTCCGGTTTGAAGTTACAATGGTCCAGAAAAGACCATTGTATGTTGAAACTATTGTATGTTGAGGCCATTGTAAGTTGAGGGATCACTGTATATAACATTTACTAAATATTCTCTTCTAGCAATGCTGGGCCTGATGTATGTTTACTGGACTCATCTGAACATGTTCCAGACTCTGAAATATTTGGCCTTATTAGGAATTGTCACGTTCCTAGCTGGAAACCGCATGCTTGCCCAGAAAGCAGTCAAGAGGTAAAATAATCGGCGTTCTCTTTTTTTTTTTTTTTTTTTTTACGGTATAAAACGGACCTATCAAATGGCGGAATCAAATTGGCCAAATCAAAATAAATCGCCTGAATTTGTTGGAGGATTTCAGAGCGTTTCCCTGTTGCTCTCGGAGGCCTCTATAGTCTTGTACTTGACACTTGCGTTCCGTTTCTCCCATCTGTCCAGGAGTATTTGAGTAATTTGTTCCTTTATGATCTGATTTCTCTGCTGTAATCTTGTCTGCACTCAGACCTGTCTCTATAACTCCCAGGCCTTTACCTTCTCTTCCCCTGCCTCTTCTCCTTCCTCTTTTCTCTCAGGACTGCAGCTGAACAAAGCAGTAGGTTGGCAAAGTATAGAACCCTTCGGTAATCGGGGCGTCCGTGAAGTAAGGCTGCCTTACCAAAGTCATTCTAACACCTGCCCAACATGCATGCCAACCATGCTCCATAATACACAGCCCTTGCCTCATGCATCCATTTTATTTATTTTAACTAACCACTCGCTGTCATTGACTGCTGCGGGCGAAGCCATTCTGCTCTACAGAGGTTCACGGTTTGTGTGGCTTTAACCCTTTCACCTGCACTTGATGGTTTGTGCTTATTTTGTTCCACTAAAATGCAACCCTACCTACCTATTCATCCATCATGTACTCAAATTTGACTTGCTCTTAAAGGCGTTCTCCACTACTGTAAAAAAAAAAAAGTTATGCTTTATCCGCAGACGGTCTGGGACTCCCGCAATCTCCATGACAGGGCACTGTAGCTCTCTGCGCATGGAGAGGCCTGTCAGCATGCATTGTCTATGGGAGCGCCAGAGATACACGAGTACAGCATTTGTGTATCTCCAGCTCTCCCATAGACATTGCCGAAGCCTTGTTCTGGAGAAGACTGGGGCTGCCAGAAGTCATACCCCCTGCAATCAGGCACTTATGCCCTATCATAAGTTTTACAGTAAGGCAGTAACCCATTTTAATATCCACGTAAATCCATAAGAACATTTTCAAATGAATTTCTTATTCACAAAAAAAAAAGTGGTGGATGGGAATGCACACTGCCGCGCTAGTCACTCTGGTGACATTTGACCTCATTGGTTGTGATTAGAGATGAGCGAACTTACAGTAAATTCGATTCATCACGAACTTTTCGGCTCGGGAGTTGATCACTTTTCCTGCATACATTAGTTCAGCTTTCAGGTGCTCCGGTAGGCTGGAAAAGGTGGATACAGTCCTAGGAGACTCTTTCCTAGGAATGTATCCACCTTTTCCAGCCCCCCGGAGCACCTGAAAGCTGAACTAATTTATGCAGGAAAAGTCATCAACTGCCGAGCCGAGAAGTTTGTGACGAATCGAATTTACTGGAGACACGGGAGAGGGAGGGGGGTAGACACGGGAGAGGGAGGGGGGTAGACACGGGAGAGGGAGGGGGGTAGACACGGGAGAGGGAGGGGGGTAGACACGGGAGAGGGAGGGGGGTAGACACGGGAGAGGGAGGGGGGTAGACACGGGAGAGGGAGGGGGGGAGAGACGGGAGGGGGAGGGGGGGAGAGACACGGGAGGGGGAGGCACGGAGGGAGAAAGGGAGAGATAGATGGATGGTCTGATATATCTATATAAAAATATAGCTAGAGAGAAAGTTATGTATAATATAACTTTTTTTATTTTATTTATATGATAAAAATGAGAATAAATAAATTATATATAATCACTGGGGTTGCAGTGGTTTGACCCCCACCTGTCAGATTTATTTGATCTCCAATCAGTTGAATAAGGAGTTAACTTTTAATCTTGCTAACAGCGTTGTGCTCGTGTGCAAGTAGAAACACTGTATAATGGTCGAGGTCCAGGAGATCAGTTCTCTGTGTTCTGCCTTTCAATGAATTCTGTATCACTGAAGAAAGGAACATGGGAAGCCTTTTATCCAGCAAAATGACGCCCCCCCCCCCCAAAAAAAAAATATTCTTAATTATGCTGCCATGACTTTTTGTATTTGGTTATCTCCTGGATCTATAGTATTTACATGAGGCCCTTATCTTTCCACCTAAAAAGCCACGTAAAGGGAAATAGTACAAGTTTTCTTTTGATTTCTGCAGTATTTTCTAACCAGGGTGTCTCCAGCTGTTGCAAAACTACAACCCCCAGCATGCCCGGACAGCCGAAGGCTGTCCGGGCATGCTGGGAGTTGTAGTTTTGCAACAGCTGGAGACACCCCGGTTAGAAAATACACTGCATTACTGCCTTTTCTCATATAAAAAGGTGTGGACGTCTGCTGCAGATCATAGGTTATCCTGCTTATGTATCTATGTGCATGTAAACATAAATCACCAACCATCCCTTAAAGGATTTTTTTCTATATATACTCGATGCTAATTTTTATATATTATCTAATATTTGCTCTCTTATTTTGTTGTTAGGTCAAAAAAGTGAAGTGAGACCGGATCCGAAAAAAAGAGAATAAAACCTTAAGATGCCAGCGTCGGTTCATTTGTAAATGTTCAAAATTGCAGTCCTTTAAATTTTGTTTTTGTTTTTTTACGTACCCCAAATGTTTTTTTTTGCACTGATTGTAATACTACACCTTCTGAGCTGCCCCCCTGCCCCTCTTCGATACCACTGTGAAATCCATTCCAGACGTGGCGTACGCTGACATCTCTTTCTGCCAGATGCAGGGCTTGAACTAGCTCTGGGCATTTTCACACTTACAAACTACCATAGTGTTGGGTGGGTGGGTGGGGGGGGGGGGTGTATTGGCACCATGTCATTTTTGGGAGGAGGGTGGGGACGATGTGGAAGAATGGAATTGGGAGAAGATTAAAAAAAATGGGACTTCCGAATGTTTCTTTGCCTGTTTAATAAATGGAAGGTGAATGGGACTGTTTTTATTTTTTATTTTTTTTGTCTATTTCCTTTTTAAAGCGTACCTGTCATATGACAAAAAAAGATTATGCCTCTATATCTCACTCACTAGGTCATGCAGATACTTTACATGTCTCTGTTATGTGTGTAGCTTCTGTATTTGGCTCTCAAATCCATCTGTTCTGCTGCTCACTCATTCTGACATCCACTGCTCAGGAAGGGGCGTGTCTGAGCCTGCCCTCAATCGCCATTCAGTTCCTCCCTGAGTCTGCTGTGCTGGGTCTATACATCCAATCACTGCAGATTGCTCTGTAACCTCCTCATCTTTTATTTCATGCTGCAGTCTGATAGGACAAGAGTTAGCCTTATGCTGGGACAAAGATGTAGCCATGTAGTGGTCGTTTTTTTAATTTATTTTTATTTTTTTAATGCCATGATTTCCATAAAAAGGCGATAACATTTTTTTTTATGTTTTATATTAGAAAGGTTAATGTTTTGCCGAGATTTGCAACATATAAAAAGTTTTAGATTCTGACAGTGCTCATTTAACCTCTTAAAGGGGTATTCCAGGAATAAACTTTTTTCTCTATCGGCTCCATTGGGGGACACAGACAGTGGGTGTATCTTGCTGTCTCTAGGAGGTGTGGCACTATGGTAATAAAAAGTCAGCTCCTCCCAGCAGGATACACCCGCCTTCAGGATCTGAGCTAGTCAGTTTAAGCTTAGTGTCTGAAGGAGGTGGGACGTGGTCTGGGTTGCTCCAGACCAGGTCTTCTAATTTTTTTGTTTTCCTAGTTAGGGACGTGTTAGTTTTTTTATTCCTTTTCTGTTTTCAGGTGGGGACTCGGGGACTGCGATTCCCCATTACAAGTGAGGGGGCACAGACATTGCGTATATGCGCTGTTAACCCCCCCCCCCCTCGCCAACGGTCAGCGCTTGGGTGGTACCACACGGGTCCAGGTCCCCCTATTTCTCTGCTCGCCTCGCTCGCGCATAGCAGCCAGGCGTGATACAGTTAACTAATGCTGACTGAAGACTTCAGTGACGACTCCAGTAGGGGAGTTCTTCTGACTGAGGTAAGCACTTCTCCCCCCCCCCCCTTTTTTTTGACTCTCACCAGCTGGAGACCCCCTGTTTTGACCCACCCTTTAGTTTTTTGGGGGCTATCTTACAGGAGCTGCACTTTATCTGGCCGCCCGCCCTATTTCCCCGAGTGTACAAACGGCCATCAGGTGTGCTCGGGGCAAGGAGCGGGCACCATGACAGTTCTCCCGACCGGTCTGGGAGAGCTCGGAGGCGCGAAGCTGCCTCCAATCAGCGCCGTGGGCGCGAATTTCAGTAGGAAGGGGGCAATTACTTATTGCCTTGCTTCAGGCACGCCCCTCTCTTCCTATTGGCTGGCCTTTTCTCTCCATAGCTGCACAGAGCGAGTCTCCTCACTGCAGCTGACAGGGGACACAGACTAGGGTGAGTAAGTTCCTATCTCCCTTCTTTTCCCTCATTATGTCCGTACCCAGAGCTGTTCTTCCCTCTAAACAGAGACCTGGAACTTCAGTGACTTACTATCTTGTAAGCACTGTAATACCAAAATGTCTGGCTATGCTGAGCCCATTTGTCCTGCCTGCGCCACTGCTCCCCCAGACCCCCTGATGCCCCTTCGGTCCCTGTGGATCCTGCCGCTCCCCCAGCCTGGGTTTCTTCTCTGACCCAGTATATGGCTGACTTGAACAAAGTCTTCCACTCGGTGGCTGAGGCCTCCCGGGAAGTGGTGTCCGCCTTGAAGGGGGTCTTCCCTGCGCAGGACCTCTGGAAAGGCTCGCTCCTCGTCTCCACATTCCTCACGCTCTCACAAGCGTCCTAGGGGTGCCTCGTCTGACTCTTCCAATGAGTCCCCCCCCCCCCCCCCCCGTCATCTGGGCACAAACGTTGCTCCTCCAGAGGACGTTCTCGGAGTCGCCGCTCTGCCACGCCAGAGCAGCGTTCTCGGTCAGTCGCCTCCCCCTCAAGGACTGCCTCTACCCATTTTCATTCCCCTGGCGAACTGATGGACGAGGCTTCCGAGCCGGCATGTGACTGAGGACCGCCCGGACTCAGTTGCAACGGTTAACTCTTTGGTTAACGCCCTGAGAGACACCTTTCACTTAGAGGGCCCAGGATCTTCGGATGTCAATCCAGGAGTATCCTTTCATCGTGCTAAGCCAGCACCTCAGAAGTTCAGCTCTCACGCTGACTTTGACGATGTTCTGGAGACCGCATGGAAACATCCAGACAAGAGGTTCCCGGGAATCAAGACAATTCAAGATCGTTATCCATTTGACAAGGTCTTTGTCACTAAGTTGGTTTCTCCTCCCTCAGTGGACCCACCAGTTTCCCGGATCAGTAAGGCATACACTGCCTCTGGCAGATGCCGCTGCCTTCAAGGATCCCACGGACAAGAAGGTAGAATCCTTAGCGAAGTTTGCCACGGAAGCTGCTGGCTCTTCTCTTCTTCCCATCTTCGCCTCCACATGGGTGTCCAAGGGCCTGTCTGAGTGGTGCCAAAAGCTCCATCAGGATATCTTAGACCCTCCGGGGGGGATCCCGCTATCTGCTTTGGCTCTCCAATGCTCTAAAGCCGGGGATTTTCTGTGCGCAGCTTCCATGCAGGCAGCCCGTTGTTCTGCCTATGCTGTGGGTCATCTAGCGGCTCTCCACCGCTCTATGTGGCTTAAGGCTTGGAATGCGGATACCGCTTCCAAAAGATCTCTCACTGAGCTTCCCTTTACGGGTGGCCGTCTTTTTGGCAAACGCCTTGATGAGATTATCTCCGAGGCAACGGGAGGTAAGAGTTCCTTGTTACCTCAAAATAAGGCTCGTCCTACTTCCCAAAGGAAGGCCTTTTCCTTTCGGACCTCCAGCTCCAACAAGGGATCCGGGCAGGCGCCCTCGCGGGACAAGAAGGCTCCCTCATTCCGGGCTCGCCCGTCTTGGAAGTCGGACTCCAACCAGTCCAGCCGTTTTGCGCCCAAATCAGGCAACCGAAAGCCCACTTCTGCATGAAGTGAGGCCCCCACCCGCGGTTTCTTCTCGGGTGGGAGGTAGTCTCTTACTTTTTTGAGACATTTGGACCTCTCACATTCAAGACTCTTGGGTCAGGGACGTGGTGTCTAACGGTTACCGGGTCGTATTTGCATCCCGTCCGAGGGATCGTTTTTTTCGATCCCGGCCCCCGGTCTCCTCCTCTGGCGAAAGTTTCGAGCGGCTCTCCAGTCTCTGCTTCTCCAGGGTGTTATCGTTCCTGTTCTTTCAGGGGAAGGTTTTCGGGGTTTCTATTCAAATCTTTTTGTGGCCCCCAAGAAGGACGGTTCTGTGCATCCTATTTTGGACCTCAAGCGTCTCAATCTTCATCTTCTCATCCGCCACTTCCGAATGGAATCCCTCCTTTCGGTAGTGGTGTCCCTGGAACAAAGAGAGTTCCTTTCATCGGTGGACATCAAGGATGCCTACCTCCATGTGCCAATATTTCCGGGCCATCATCGGTACCTCCGCTTTGCGGTTCCGGAGGGGCACTTTCAATTTGTACCCCTCCCCTTCAGTCTAGCCACGTCTCCTCGGGTCTTTACAAAGGTGCTTGCGCCAGTGATGGGCCTGTTACGGTCGAGGGGAATCTCAGTGATACCCTATCTGGACGACATTCTCATCAAGGCTCCAACCAGGGCCCAGACTCTGGAGAATCTGGACATCACTCTCCAAACTCTGACTCGCTTCGGGTGGATGGTCAACCAGGACAAGTCAGTCCTCCGTCCTACCCAGTCTCTAACCTTTCTGGGACTTCTTTTCGACACGGCCTCTGCTCGAATTCGTCTTCCGCCGGACAAACGTCTGGCGCTCCGGTCGGGGGTCCGCTCCCTTCGGATCCAGGTATCACTCTCCATCCGCACTTGTATGGAAGTCCTGGGTCGGATGGTGGCAACTTTGGAGGCCGTACCTTTTGCCCAGTTTTATTACCGTCCCCTCCAACTGGCGATTCTCTCTCGGTGGAACAGGTCTCCTCTGTCCCCCGATCGTCAAATTGTTCTCCCTCTCAGGGTCTGTCAGTCTCTGCTCTGGTGGTTCCGCTCCACCCTTCTTCTCCAAGGGCGGTCGTTTCTTCCCCTTCACTGGCAGGTTGTTACAACGGATGCCAGCTTGTCGGGCTTGGGCGGCGTGTTCAGAGATTGGACGGTTAAGGGACTCTGGTATCCCCAGGAGACCCTTCCGATGAACATATTGGAATTACGGGCGATTCTTCTTTGTCTTCTTCATTGGGAGTCCCATCTTCATCCACCGTCCTGTCCGCGTTCGGTCGGACAATGCCGTGGCGTACATAAATCGTCAGGGCGGCACTCGCAGCTCGGCAGCCATGGCCGAGGTGACAAAGATTCTCTCCTGGGCGGAGAGCAAGGTTCCGGCCATTTCGGCGATTCACATCCCGGGGGTGCTCAACTGGGAAGCGGACTTCCTCAGTCGGTCCTCACCCGACCCCAGCGAGTGGTCTCTACATCCAGAGGTCTTCGCGCACCTCTGGGGCATTCTGGATGTGGACCTCTTCGCGTCCTGGCACAATCGGAAGATCCTTCCGTTTGTGTCCAAGTCCCGGGACCCTCAGGCTCTGGCCGTGGACGCCCGAGTGATTCCTTGGGCGGGGTTTACCCTACCCTATCTGTTCCCTCCTCTTCCGCTTCTTCCCAGGGTGCTGAGGAAGCTCAAGGCAGAGGGCGTCCCCGCCATTCTGGTAGCTCCAGATTGGCCCCGAAGGTCGTGGAACGCCGACGTAGTCAGGCTTCTGGACGACGCTCCGCTGCTCCTTCCGCTCCGTCCAGACCTGCTCTCTCAGGGTCCTCTTTGCCACCCCAATTTACAGTCGCTGCATTTGACGGCGTGGCGGTTGAGACCGCTGTTTTGAGGTCCCGCGGGTTCTCTTCCCAAGTCATTCGCACCATGCTCAAGGCTCGTAAGCCTTCCTCTGCAAGGATTTACCACCGTACTTGGAGGTCTTATTTTCGTTGGTGTGAAGTACAGGACTTCTCCCCGGTGACCTTCTCGGTTCCCCGTCTTCTCTCCTTTTTGCAGTCTGGGTTGGAACTGGGGTTGTCTCTCAGTTCCCTTAAGGGTCAGGTTTCGGCCCTTACTGTTCTTTTCCAGCGGCCCCTGGCTTCTAATCCTCATGTCCGGACCTTTCTGCAAGGAGTGGCGCATGCTGTTCCTCATCGGTCACCTTCTCCCCCTTGGGACTTGAATTTGGTTCTGAGCGCCCTCCAGGGTGCACCCTATGAGCCCCTTAGAGAGGTGTCTCTCCGCCTCATTTCTTGGAAAGTGGCGTTTCTGGTGGCTATCACCTCCATCCGGAGGGTGTCTGAATTGGCAGCCCTTTCCTGCCGTTCTCCGTTTCTGGTGATCCATCAGGACAAGGTTGTTTCTGGCCAGACCCTTCCTTTTTACCTAAAGTGGTTTCGGCCTTTCATCTCAATAACGATAGTGTCCTCCCGTCATTTTGCCCGGCTCCTTCTCATCCTAGGGAGTGCTTACTGCACAAGCTGGACGTGGTTCGGGCTGTTCGGTCTTCTCTCCATCGCTTCTTCCTTTCGCCAGTGTGATTCCTTTTTTTTGTCCTGACGGAAGGTCGTTGCAAGGGACAACCTGCTTCCAAGGCCACCATTTCTAGGTGGATTCGGTGTACCATTTCGGAAGCCTATCGCTGTAAGGGGAAGATTCCTCCTTTCAGGGTTGTGGCTCATTCCACTCGTTCTGTTGGGGCATCCTGGGCTCTCCAGAATAGAGCCTTGGCATCGCAGATTTGCAAGGCGGCTACCTGGTCGTCTTTGCAAACTTTTTCGAGGTTTTACTGGGTTCATACTTTTGCATCGGCTGATGCTACCCTGGGGCGTAAGGTGTTGCAGGCGACAGTGGATCGGCCGTCTGCCTGATTACTTATCTGCCCACCCAAGGGATGGCTTTGGTACGTCCCTCTGTCTGTCTCCCCCAATGGAGCCGATAGAGAAAAGGAGATTTTTTAACACTTACCGTAAAATATCTTTCTCGAAGGATCCATTGGGGGACTCGGCTCCTGCCCTTTTTGTTTTTTTTTCCTTTTGGTTCTCTGTCCGAGGGTTTTTTCAGTTATGTTTTTTCTTCTGGTTCTCGGACAGTTTTGGGTTTTTCCTTGACCTATTGGTCTCCTCCTATTGCTCTGGAACTTAAACTGACTAGCTCAGAGCCTGAAGGCGGGTGTATCCTGCTGGGAGGAGCTGACTTTTTTAATCACCATAGTGTCACACCACCTAGAGACAGCAAGATACACCCACTGTCTGTGTCCCCCCAATGGATCCTTCGAGAAAGAGATTTTACGGTTAGTGTTAAAAATCTCCTTTTTATATATCAACTGGCTCCAGAAAGATAAACAGATTTGTAAATTACTTCTATTAAAAAATATTAATCCTTTCAGTACTTATGAGCTTCTGAAGTTAAGGTTGTTCTTTTCTGTCTAAATCCTCTCTGATGACACATGTCTCAGGAAACGCCCAGTTTAGAAGAGGTTTTCTATGGGGATTTGCTTCTAAACTGGGCGGTTCCCCAGACATCAGAGAGCACTTAGACAGAAAAGAACAACCTTAACTTCAGAAGCTCATAAGTACTGAAAGGATTAAGATTTTTTAATAGAAGTAATTTACAAATCTGTTTAACTTCCAGTTGATATACAAAAAAATTTTTTTTCCTGGAATATCCCTTTTAAGCACTCGGGGCGTACGCCCTGAGTCCTCTCCCTTTTCTATAATGCGGCACATCATAGCGGGTTAGGCCCAGCCTCAAACAACGGCCTGATCGTGGTGCTGCGCACTATTAACCCTTTAGAGGTGGTGTCTAAAGTGAAAGTAAACTTACCCCCCGACTAGCTCAGTCGGCTGTTCGGGACCGCCGCGGCAAAATCAACTGGAGCACACAAGGAGGACCCCTACTTTCCTCCTGTGTGTCCGATCATCGAATTACTGCTCCGTGCCTGAGATCCAGGCATGAGCAGTCAAGCAGCAGAATCATTGATCAATGTTATCCGATGGGATAACAATGATCAATGTAAAAAATCTGTGTGTGCAGTGTTATAGCCCCCTATTGGGGCTATAACATTGCAAAAAAATAAATTAATAAAGATGATTTAACCCCTTCCCTAATAAAAGTTTGAATCACCCACCTTTTCCCATTTAAAAATAAAAAACTATGTAAATAAACAAATCGCCGAATGCAGAAATGTCCGAATTATAAAATTGTATCGTTAATTAAACCGCACCGTCAACGGCGTACGCGCCAAAAAAAAAAAAATTGTGTATTTTTGGTCACTTTTTATATAATGAAAAAATGAATAAAAAGCGAACAAAAAAGTCCGATCAATACAAAAATGGTGCTGCTAAAAACTTCAGATCACGGCGCAAAAAATTATCCCTCATACTGCCCCATGTGCGGAAAAAGAAAAATTATAGGGGGTCAGAAGATGACAATTGTAAACTTATATATTTTCCTGCATGTAGTTATGATTTTTTCCAGAAGTCCGACAAAATCAAACCTATATAAGTAGGGGATCATTTTAATCATATGGACCTATAGAATAAAGAGGTGTTATTTTTACCGAAAAATGTACTGCGTAGAAACGGAAGCCCCCAAAAGTTACAAAAGGGTGTTTTTTTTTCAGTTTTGTCGCGCACTGATTTTTTTTTTCCTTTTTGCCCTAGATTTTTGGGTAAATTGACTGATATTATTACAAAGTAGAATTAGTGGCACAAAAAATTAGCCATCATATGGATTTTTAAGTGCAAAATTTAAAGAATGATGATTTATTTTAAAGGTACGGAGGAAAAAAACTGAAAAACCCTGAATCCTTAAGGGGTAAGAAAGTGTTTTCCCACCAGGCTACCTCCAGCTGTTGCAAGACTACAACCCCCACCATGCCTGGACAGCCTTTGGCTGACCAGGCTTGCTGAGAATTGTAGTTTTGCGACAGCTGGAGGCATCCTGGTTGGAAAACACCACTTTAAAAATTGCTGAAAATTTAGAATTGATTTTCAAAATAAGCGTCATAAATCAAGATCTGTGATTTGAATGCATTTGTGTTTTAACAGGTAGAGAGAATTTTATTCACAGAAATACATTAATGAAAGTCTGATTTCAGATTATTAATCTTCAGCCTACGGTAAGTCCCGACGTGCCCCGGTCTTCAGCAGCCCCAATGCAATTTCATTGCTGGGAGCGGAGATGGCGATAAACTGTGAGAATTGTCAGAAATTACAATAACTGCCCCTATTTCTGTAATAACGCTACCAAGGTCTGGGAGCGATTATCTCAAGCACATGCTTTGGGTAAAGCTAGCGGACCGTGGCTGGGAAAAGGGATTTAGAGTTGGGTTTTCTGTGTATGAAGATAAATAGAAATAGTAATGACAAGATTAAAGGAGTACTCCGCGGAAAACATCTCCCCCTATCCAAAGAATAGGGGATAGGATAAGCTATGTAAGTGCAAGGGTTCTGCCGCTGGG
This sequence comes from Hyla sarda, assembly GCF_029499605.1. Lineage (NCBI taxonomy): Eukaryota > Metazoa > Chordata > Amphibia > Anura > Hylidae > Hyla > Hyla sarda. The sequence continues at coordinate 15,955,894 of NC_079201.1, read as the reverse complement.
GACTCCTGTGATCTCCGCTGCGGCACCCCAGTCATCCAGTGCACAGAGCTTACTCCGCTCCATGCCAGATGACTGTTGACCACAGCCGCCGTGTCCCCTCCATTCATGTCTATGGGAGGAGGCGTGGCGGCTATGTACTTGCAGTCACAAACCCTCCCATAGACATGAATGGAAGGGGTGTGGTTTGACATCATGAACATGGAAGCTGCCGCTGCTGGCCCGGAAATCATGGGGGTCCATAGCAGCAGGACTCCGGTCATCAGACGTCTTCTCCCCCATCCTTTGGATAAGATGTTTTTCAGCGGAGTACCACTTTAAAGGGGTTTCCCATATTAAGTTATTTTATATTTTTGTGGTCTGTGGAGGTCCAGCCTCTGGGACATCCATTGATTGCAAAAATTGGTCGTCTTCTGAAGGCTCCTGGTCACATGTCTGTGTGGGAAACTGCAGCCAGCTCCATTCACTTGTATAGTGGAAAAGTGAAGAGATGCACTAAACAAGTAATGCATCGCCTTTATTCCCAGAGGTTGGGCTCCCACCGATCATTGATTGATGTGAATAATATTGTCATTTTATTAGATAGTTGCAGCAGGAGGTATAGAAGCTGGACCTCGCTGCAGATGATAGGATAGATACCGGAATTTTTTCTGACATGTATGTTCTCTTGAGTTATATCGACACAACGTCCTGATGAAGAAGCCATAATGGCTTTGAAATGTGTTGTGTGTTGATATATCTCAGTGCCCTGTCAGATGTTGCAGAACTACAACTCCCCAAAGGCTGTCCAGGCATGCTGGGAGTTGTAGTTTTGCAACATCTGGAGGGCCACAATTTGGAAACCACTGCTTTAAAGGAGTAGTGCAATAAAACATAACTTATCCCCTATCCAAAGGATTGGTGGGATAAGTTATAGATCGCCAGGGGTCCGACCCATGGGAACCCCCACGATCTCCTAAACGGGGCCGTTCTGACCGCTGCAGGAAGCCATGTCAGTCACGACTCCTACATGTAGCTCTATGGGATACATGGAGGGGGCATGTCCTTTCACTTTTTCTCCTTGTCTTTGCTTAAAAAAAAAAAATTACTGGAAAGTGATCTGTTCAGGACAGGAAATGTCAGCTTAGTTTTACTCCTTTTGGCCACAGTGGAAATGGCAAGATTTCAGATTTAAAAATATAGAAAGTAAAAGGAAAAAATTATATTAATATTTTTTATGGTAACATAAAAACTTGCTGTTATAATGGGTCACTATTTGATGACACATTCCCATTAGGGTAGGGTCAGACAAAGCACATTCACAGCTCATTTCATGCTGCGGATGCTCAGAAACAGACACTACTTGTCCGAAGCAGGGAACTTGCTGGCGTAGGCGCATCTGCAGCATGAAATGCGCTGTGGATGTGCTACGTGTGACTTTCCTTAAGGGAGATCTGCGGTGTTAGACACTTATGTATCTCTATGGGAGAGGTGGAGATGCAGCATTCGTGCATCACTGCCTCTCCCATAGAGCTGTATGCAGGGGGGGGGGGCGTATCATCGACCTCAGTGAGGCCGTGGCAATGTTGGGTCTCCGTAAGGGAGATCGCAGGGAGTCCCACCGGTCGGATCTGATCAGATATCTATCCTCTATACTGTGGATAGCGAGTAAGTATCTATGGCTGTACAGGCCTGAGGGGGCTGTGCAGGACAACGCTGTTTCCTGTCCTTTTAAATCCCTCTTATTCTAACCAGTGTTTGGTAAATGTAAAGATTTGGGATAATACCCAGAGTCCAAAAAAAAAAAAAAAGACTGCTTCATAAAGCATTTTATTTTATTTACTAAATTAATTTACACGTAATACATAACCCAGTGGAAAAAAGTGGAGTGTGAACTGCACAGGAAACATAACACTTTCTTCAGGCGAGCCGTGTATCCGATTCTGCTGGTATCTTCTCTTAGGGGCCTCCGTTGGATGGACGCAATCCGCACCGATCACTATGATGGCTGAGGCTGATCGGCCCTCCATGCAGGTTTTTTTCTGTCGATGATAAAATAGGTGTAACAAAGACCATTATATAATAAATATATGTATAGAAAATCTGCTTAATTCTAATACAAGATTTTTTTAATAAATTTTTTTATTTGTATAAATTATAGTAATTATTATTAATATCATTACTATAGTTTTGTATTCAAATTTTAATAAACCTTAACGTATTAAAAAATCATAAAAAAAATTCAGTTAGAATAGGTACAAGAGAAATTGTTTCACGCAATTTTTTTTAATCAATAGTTTTTATTGAAATGTAATACACATTAACATATAAATAATAATAAAAAAAATACATGTAATAAAAATGTAAAATTTTCACAGAATAGGTATAAGATAAAAAAAAATGTAATATAAGATTTTTTTTAATCAATATACCTTTTTATTAAAATGTAAAGAAACGTTTAAATATTAAAATAATAATATTGTAATAAAAATATAAATGTACAATAAGAGAAAAATGATATATAGGGAACACAAGATTTTATTTGCACATGACAATTGTAAGGCTGGGTTCACACTATGGAATCTCTGGCTGGAGATTCCAAGGGGTGGCCGGCGACTGAATCAGTCTGCTAGGACCACACAGACGTTGCCATTTTATAGACGACAATGTATTCCGCTAAAAAGTTATGATTGATGGATTTTAAATGAAACTCCATAGTGCGGAATTCCATTGACAGCTTCACCGGGATTTCAAAGCAGAATTCCACTTAGATGTCACCTGGCATTTATATAGCATTGTATATGGTCCCCATACTTTCCAATACATGATTTTTCAAATAGTGCGTCTCCAGCTGTTGCAAAGCTACAATTCCCAGCATGCCCGGACAGTAGGGATCGACCGATTAGGGCGTTATCGGTATTGGCAATTATCTTGCCGATAATGTCCCGGCCCCCCGCAATGCCCCCACTGCCCCTCCACCGACCCACCCCACCACGTCGCACCCCCCACCGTAGTGCTGGGCGGTATACCGGTATGGATTTTTGCCCATACCGCTTTACTGGTCGGGCCCCTCCCCTACCCTCCGAGTCAATAAAAAAAATTAAACTTACCTGTAATGGGGGTGGTCCGGGCCATCCATCTTTCCTGTAGTGTCCGGCGGCATTCCGGGTGAAGGGTGAACCGGTCTGGGCTGTCCTTCTCCTCCACTCCAGGCAGGCTCCGGCCTAGTACGCTGCATAGACGCCGCTACGCCATGACGTCAGGTGCGTCGCTGCGCACGGGCGTCACTGCGCAGTGGTATCTATGCTGCATTACTAGACCGGAGCCTGCCCGGAGTGGAGAAGATGACCCCGGAGAAGGATAGCCCGGACCGGTTCACCCTCCACCCGGAATGCTGCCGGACACTACAGGAAGGAAGGATGGCCCGGACCACCCTGACAGGTAGGGGGAGAGAAGTGGGTGGCGGCGGCGGCCTATGGCACCGCAAAAGCCACTGCAGTGCATTGATTTAAAGCCCCCGCTTTAAATCAATGATCTGCAGCGGTGTCGCGGGTGGTTAAATAGCCGATAACTTATACCGGAATATCTGTATAAGTTATGGGCTATCGGCCCTAAAAAAAATGATATCATCGATCCCTACCGGACAGCCAAAGGCGGTGTTGTAGTTTTGCAACAGCTGAAGACACACTGTTTGGAAAACACTGCTCCAATAGTTCGCCATAAAACATCCCCGCCCCCTTATGTCTGTTTAGCAATCACCCAATAATTGTAAGCTATAAAATTCTTTAGCATAGTCGCTTACATTAAATCTAATAAGAATCTACTTTTAAATAAGAGCTGTCATTTTAAAAATGCTTCTTTCTCTTGTTATCAAACTACTTTCCCCTCCTCCTGCTGCTCATATTGTCTCTGAAAATCCGCTCAGCTTTGTCCTCTTTCTGCAAGACAAGCAGACTTTGCAGGAATCGATAGTGCAAGCAAATCTAAGAAACTTTGTAATATATTTTATTAAACAAAAATGCTTCTTTCTCCTGTTATCAAACTTTTTCCCTCTTTTGCTACTCAAATCTTATTGTCTGAAAATCAGCTCTACTTTGTCCTGTGTCTACAAGACAAGTAATACATGTCTATGGAGGAGGGAGCTCCGCCCTCCAGCTTTTAGAGAATTGCAAATTATAGATGAAGCCTGTAGAGCAAAAATCTGCTGAAACATCCCATATACAAGTTCTATAATGGGTAGAAATAGGGCTGCTCTTCATTTACACACACAGGGCAGCTTGTCCTGAAAAGTCACCTGGAATAACAGGTACGCTTTTAAAACTGCAGAGGACCCCTATATAGTTGCACAGATTGTACATAAAGTATTATATACTTACAGGTTCGTCAGCACTGATGCAAGTGTATCCCTTAGGGACCTCTTACTTAGGTCACCCTCATTTGGGTATATATCTCCTAAGTCGTCCTGTCTATAAGTAGAGAAAAGGAGTTAGAAATCTTTGACCATCTTTGACCATTGACCAGCTGTTGCAAAACTACAACTCCTAGCATGCCTGGACAGCCAAAGGCTGTCCAGGCATGCTGGGAGTTTTAGTTTTGCAACTGTTGGAGGCACCCATAGCTCATCTTTTCCCTCTCATCAACCCATTTAAAGGGGTACTCCGGTGAAAACCTTTTTTCTTTTAAATCAACTGGTGGCAGAAAGTTAAACATATTTGTAAATTACTTATATTAAAAAAGCTAAATCCTTCCTGTACTTATTAGCTGCTGAATACTACAGAGGAAATTCTTTTATTTTTGGAATGCTCCCTGATGACATCACGAGCACAGTTCTCTCATTTATTGTTGTCCTTAGCGGGATTTGAACCCAAGTCTCCAGCACTGCAAGGCAGCAGTGCTAACCACTGAGCCACCATGCTGCCCTTAGCATACATCTGCCATGCATCTGCCATGCATCTGCTATGCATGGTTGCTAAAATGGACAGAGATGTCAGCAGAGAGCACTGTGCTCGTGATGTCATCAGTGTTCCAAAAAGAAAGGAATTTCCTCTGTAGCATTCAGAAGCTAATAAGTACTGGAAGGATTAAGATTTTTTAATAGAAGTAATTTACAAATATGTTTAACTTTCTGTCACCAGTTGATTTAAAAGAAAAAAGGTTTTCACCGGAGTACCCCTTTAATTCTCTAAATATCATTAATTATATAGCTATATAGATCCGTTTTCCTCTTTGGTTGTCACTTACATTCATGAAGTGATGGAATGACATCATCCAGCCACCCAATCTGTCTCTGTCCAAATCCTTTTCTGAAAGCTGCTTTCCCACCCTCCTGAGAGACACTGACCATGTGGTGTCTGCCATGCACTGATAAGTCATACACTCTTTAGTGCTGAGAACTGGGAGGTGTGTGTGCAGATTCAGCCAATCAGACACTGAACCTCCCTCTAATGCTCAGAGCAGGAGGGGGGGAGCTGGACGGCAGAGCAGAGATGCAATAACTGCTGGGCGATGTAGGCAAGGGGAGGAAAGGATGGAAAAGTATAACAAGCAGACAGAGAAGACAACAGAGGCCACAGGAGCCTTGCATATCAGGCACGATGGGTTACAGGGAACATATCCAGGAAGTTCATATATACACTTCTCTCTTTTTCTGCCCTTCTTTTATACTTACCCTAGCCGTTTCCCCATCATGTTCTGCAGATATCTTCTCGCCGAAATCTGTCCCAGGAATTTTCTATAGGTGTTGGTGAATATAGCATCTACATGTCTCTCCATCCTATAGATAAGACACCAAACTGCAGACATTATGCCTATGTAAATACTGGCGCACATTATGCATCTCTTATCTGTGGCTCCATAAATTCACCTTTTCTCCGAAAGACCTCGAACAAATTCCTGCGCCTCGTCTAGTAACCAGTCTTGCATGGGGCTTCTCTCCAGCACTGGAAGATTTACGCTTCTGCTGGATTTAGATGTCTGGTCATACCTGCGGTGAAAAATATAATAAGGGTTATTGTATCGTAAGATTGTTAGAAAAAAAAATTATCAATATAAACTTTTATTAAAGCGGTACTCCACAGTTAAGGACGGTGTTTCCGAACCAGGGCGCCTCCAGCTGTTGTAAAACTACAACTCCCGGGCATGCTTAGAGTATGCTTGTAGTTTTGCAACAGCTGGAGGTGCCCTAGTTGGGAAACACTGGGATAGGGGATAAGTGTCTGACCACTGGGACCGCCAGCGATCTCCAGATTTCAATGTGTACGGAATGTGGGGTTGACATCCCCCTCCATTCATTCTCTATGCACAATCTGGCCGCTGTAACATTATCCTGCACCTTCAAACCTTCTGGCAACATTATCATGTATCATGTAAAATTGTATGGTGCCAGAAAGTTATACAGATTTGTAAATGACTTCTATATAAAAAATCTTCATCCTTCCAGGACTTATCAGCTGCTGTATGCTCCAGAGAAAAGTTGTGTAGTTATTTCCAGTCTCACTACTGTGCTCTCTGCTGACTCCCCTGTCCGTGTCAGGAACTGTCCAGAGTATGAGAAAATCCCCATAGCAAACCTCTCCTGCTCTGGACAGTTCCTGACATGGGCAGAGATGTCAGCAGAGAGCACTGTGGTCAGATTGGAAAGAACTACGCAACTTCCTCTGGAGCATACAGCAGCTGATAAGTACTGGAAGGGGTTAAGGGGGTATGCCGGTGGAAAACATTTATTTTTTTCCCCTCAAATTAACTGGTGCCAGAACTTATACAGATCTGTAAATTACTTCTATTAAAAAAATCTTAATTCTTCCAGTACTTATCAGCTGCTGTATGCTCCAGAGGAAGTTGTGTAGTTCTTTCCAATCTCTTTAAAAAATAAAAAATAAAGTAGAATTCTAGCTGAGTACCCTTTTAGGATTTTTTATATAGAAGTAATTTACAAACTTGTATAACTTTCTGGCACCAGTTGAGTTAAAAACATTTTTTCCTCCGGAGTATGCCTTTATGTGGATCCAAGCATCATAATTACCCTGTAACTGCACAGTATAAGAAGGAGTAAATTTTTTGATCATTTCAGGGGATGAATTGCAGTTCGAACAATTGGGATTGTTTAAAAAAAGTTGTTTAAGCAGTGGTCGAGAATTTATGAAGTGTGAATGTCGCACTTAGGCATAAAAAAAACCTGCACTCCTTTCCAAAATGTTAAAGTGAAAGCCAAGTCCGACCTGGCTTAGGCTGGGTTCACAATACGGTTTGTCATTACGGCTCCCGTATACGGCTAGGAGGAGGGGTGGGCGGGGCTTAATCGTGGCGCCCGCACTCAGCCGTATAGGGAACCATAGTTAATGTATGTCTATGAGCCGACCGGAGTGAACCGCAGCCTCCGGTCGGCTGCTTTTTCGGCCATATGCGGTTTCCCGACCGCACGCAAAAACGTGGTCGACCGAAAAAGCAGCCGTACGGAGGCTGCGGTTCACTCCGGTCGGCTCATAGACATACATTAAATAAGGCTGAGTGCGGGCGCCGTGATTAAGCCCCGCCCATCCCTCCTCCCAGCCGTATACGGGAACCGTAAATACAAATCGTAGTGTGAACCCAGCCTTACAAAACTGCATTTGGTGAGCACTTTTAAAAAGTTTCACAAAAAGTTGCAACTAAGACTTTTTGAGCAGAAAAGTCACAGGGGAGAGGAGGAAACATACAAAATGGTGATCTGAAGTGATTTATAGTTTTTTTTTTTTGCTTACATGAGCCACATTAACACCTTAACGATGAAGGACATATATTTACGTCCTGCGACGGCTCCCGATATGTGAAGCGTGCTCAGGGGCTGAGGGCGTTTCATACCCGGCAGGTCCAGGACCCGCGGTTAATACCAGACATCGCCGATCGGGCACTTTTAAAAGTGCTGTAATAAATGTGAATTAACCCCTTCCCTAATAAAAGTTTGAATCACCCCCCTTTTCCTTTCCTTCTTTTAAAAAACAAATATGCAAACTAAAATAAATATATGTGATATCACTATAAAAATATAATGTTAAGTAAACCGAACAGTCAATGGCATATACGTAAAAAAAAAGTCCAAAATCGCGTATTTCCACCCCGTCATGACAGCGCCACCAGAGAGATGGATTCCTCCTCCAGGAACACGAAACCTAGAGTACAAAAAGGATGCACATCCCTCTCTACCTCAGTGGTTTCCTGGAGTAGTCCATGCCTCTGGTGGTATGCATATCGTGACGGTGGGGAGGTCCAGGGGAGGCTTTTCTCTCCATGTTGGGAGAGTTATCTGGGCCTCCGATACCCCCTAGTTGGGGTTTTTTCCTTATTTTGCCCCCGGCAGCATATTCAGGTGCTGCCACCCGCCTCCCTTCTCCCTCCGTCCCTTCTATCTGCCGCATGGCCGTCCAGTGGTTATGGGTCAGGCTGCGCTGTTACCTTCATGTGGCAGTATCCTGATGGGGTTCGGAGCTCTGCGGCCGCGGCCTTATTGGAGGCGGGGCTATGAGGTCACGTACTGTAACTGCTGGGGAGGACAGTGGCGGATGTGACGTCAGACACCGCAGTCCGGGCCTACCAGAACGGCAGATTCAAAAAGGGAAGCCCCGTTGCACACATTACAACCGTCTGGAAGCTGCAGCTGCTGGCCTCCAGGAGGGAGAAGAGTGTGAGCTCCATTGGGGAGGACTCTTCCAAGTGGGACCTTGCGGAATCCAAGAATTCGTCTACGGTACCGTTTCTTGCGGAGGGTTGAGTGTTATGGCTCTTATTTGTCCATATTTTCTCATATAGTTATCTTGTTTCTTAGAATTCTCCTAGAAAAGCAGTTAAAGGGGTTCTCCACTGCCCTGCCTTCCCGAGCTCCGCTCGCAGCATCCGGAAGTTTATTGCTCCGAACGCTGTGTGCGGACTTCCGCGTTCGAGGTCGCCCCCCTCGTGACGTCACGCCGGCACCCTTAACAAAAGAGTCTATGGGATGAGGGCGCGACCACTGTCACGCCCCCTTCCCATAGACTTTCGTTGAGGGGGCGGGCGTGACGTCGCAAGGGGGCGGCCTTGAACACGGAAGCCCGCACACAGCGTTCGGAGTAATACATTTTCAGGTTGAAGTTATTACTTAACATTTTTATGTTATGCCGTCACTGATTGTACAGATGCAGGAGATGGTTAAGAGCCAGATAGAATCCGCCCTAGAAGGGTTTCTACCTATAGTTCCCCCTCCACAGCTGGTTGTGGCCCCTTCTGTTCCAGGTGATTCTGAGGAGGAAGGAGATGTGGTTTCTATTCTCTGATTCAGGTATTCCTTTTATCTGACATGGGGTTTTGAGTGGTTGATTGCTATGGATTGTCATAGTTATATGTTCCCTGCAGGGGATGACTTGTCGGGAAGGCCTCTTTTTCTGGCAGAGGATTCAGAGCAATTCATTAAAGCTGAGATCGGCCATGGGGCTTGAGGAGACTAAGGAACAGAAGTCTATTTAGGATATCATCAGGATCGTTTTTCCTGTGCATAGAACCATTTCTCAGTTGATTAAAAGGGAATCGGAGATTACGGACAAGAAATCTTTTATTCCTAGAGCCATTAAAAGGAAGTACCCTTTCTCAGAGTCTGATACTAAGTGTTGGGATCACCCTCCTAAGATTGACGTGGCAATTTCTAAGGTCTCCAGAAAGGGGTCTTTACCGTTTAAGGACTTAGGTTCTTTAAAAGACCCAATGGACAAGAAAGCCGAGACTTTCCTTAAAAGAGCTTTGGAAATTGCAGGGGCTATTCTTAAACCTACTGTCGCTGGTACCACTGTTGCGAGATCCTTGCTGTTGTGGGTTGACCAGTTATCTTCAGATCTGCCCAAAGAGCAGATTCTATCCTTGATTCCAAAGATAAAAAAAAGCAACCGCTTTCTTGGTGGATTCATCTTCTGCAGGGCCGGATCATCGTTGGCGCTCATGGAGCACCTGCTCCGGGCCCCGTCACATTCGGGAGATCCCTGCAGGCTGCTTAGTAGCGGATCGGGGCCCCCGATAGCCCAGCGGCGGCCACTTTATAACAGTGACCAGCGGCGGCTCCTGTGGGCCCGCCCCGGACTCCTCCTGCTTTTCCTATATTTCACATTTCCTTACCTGGCCGCGCTCGGCAGGCTCAGGTGATGCGTCGGGTCATGTGGGCTGTGACGAGTGACGTCTCCTGCGGCTCCTCCTCACAGTGTCAGGGACGTCACTCCTCATTTCCGGCAGCCGCGCCGCTATAGGGCACAGTTTTCTTCATTACACCCCAGCGCTGCAGGAAATGACGAGTGACGTCGCACAGAGGAGCTGCAGGAGACGTAACTCGTCACAGCCCACGAGACCCGACGCTACCTGAGCCTGCCGAGCGCGGCCAGGTAAGTAAATATGAAAAGTAGAAAAAGCAGGAGGAGGGGGGGAGCAATGAGCAGGGGAGGATGATGAGGCGGGGGGGGGGGGGGTAATGATGAGCAGGGGGGGTAATGACGAGCAGGGGGGTAATGATGAGCAGGGGGGGTAATGATTAGCGGGGGGGTGATGAGCAGGGGGGTGGAATGATGAGCAGGGGGGTGGAATGATAAGCGGGGGGTAGTGATGAGGGGGGGTAATGATGAGCAGGGGGGATAATGATGGGGGGATGATGAGCAGGGGTGGAATGATGAGCAGAGGGGTAAGGATGAGAAGGGGGGGTAATGATGAGCAGGGGAGGTAGTGATGAGGGGGGGGAATGAAGAGCAGGGGGGATGATGAGCAGGGGAAAACACAGTCTCTTGAAGGGTTATAATGATTGTTGTCTTTATACAGAGGATGAGGATCGGCTGGCAGAGTGAGGAATCAATTATGTCCAGGCGTCAAACTTTACAGAGGAAGATGGAGCTGGAAGAAGACATGGCGTCTGGGCCAGATGAAGAAGAAAAGGAAAGACAACAGAGAAGACGTCTCCTGTGAGTCATTTTATGTTTGTGTATTCTCCTGATCTCTCGTCACTTCTAAGTTTTGCAGTAATAATTGATGAGACTGTATATGAGGCTCCAGCTGTTACAAAACTACAACTCCTATAATGCCTGAAGCTCTCCAGACATAATGGGGGTTGTAGCTTTACAACAGCTGCAAAGAGTGACCTGAACTAAAGTGATTTTAGACCATGAAGCCCGCTTTATTTTAACAGGGGCCTGACTCCTGTTCCACTCAGTGGAAGGAAAGGGGGACTGTCGGGGGGGGGGGGGGGCGCCATCATAATGAAGTGCTCCGTCTTCCAGGCAGCCTTAATCTGGCCCTGATCTTCTGATGCAATTAGACTGTCCGCTAGATCAGCAGCACTTACCAATTCCACCAGAAGGGCGCTTTGGCTTAAAAAATGGTCAGGGGATAGTTGCTCAATGTTACGGCGTGCGCTCCGGCCAGTCACACCGGCCATGAGGGCTCTCTCCCTCTGTCCTCCGGCGGGCCCGGGATTCACATCATGGGACGCGCCCACATGCGAATCTCAGGCCGTCACTCACCTCCTCCTTCTTCTGTCCCCTCTGTGTTCTCACATCACCGTGGCGCGCGACTCCGCCTCTAAGGGCCAGTGTGCCCTTAATTAGTGTTTGCACCTGTCCCTTCCTTATAAGTATTTGCACCTCCAACTACCTCTTGCCGGATCATTGTGTGCCCAGTGCTCTAGTGAAAGCGTTCATTGAGTCTTGCCTTACCGTGTTCCTGACCTACCTATTCTGTGACCTGACCTTGCCCCTGTTCCGTCTGCCTACTGACCTCTTGCTACGTCCCTGTTCTCGCTAACGTGCTGCCTGCCCTGACCTTCTGCTATGCTTACAACGAGTTGCCTCATCCTTCCTGTGCTACGTTCCATCTCAGCAGCCTGTGTGGTCGAGTCGTACCAGGGGTAGCGACCTGGGTCCCTGCCGCAGCAAGTCCATCCCGCTTTGCGGCAGGCTCTGGTAAAAACCAGCAGCACCTTAGACTCTGCTCCCTGGTACGGCCCACTTCATCTTCCACCCAGGTACAGCGGATCAACTACCTCTGTGAGTGCTACACTCAAAAAGTAAGTTATGTGCCATCCCTTGTGAGGGGGAACTTTTGTTTGGTTTGGTCCTCTCAGATGTATTAGAAAAGGCAGGGGATAGGAAGAAGGGGTTCTCAGCTTCCCAACCCCCTAGACAAAATAGGCCTTTCCAGTTTAAAGGGAAGAGAGGTGGTCAAAATAAAAGTAAGGATCACTCTAACAAGTGGAAATTTTCTTGTAAGGGGAGTAGCCTTATGTTTAATCAGCCTAGTACTTCTACCAAAATACCTGACTCCCAATGGCGGGATCCAGAATGGAAGAAAATTTCTGGTAGTTCTTGGATTATTCAAACCATCCATGACGGTCTCCGTTTGGATTTTGTCAGTCTGCCGCCTACTCGTTTCCTGATCACTAAATGTCCCTCAGGTCCTTCAGGTCAGTCTTCTTTACAGGGGGAAGTGTTATCCCTAATGGAGAAAGGGTTTTTTGTCCCAGTGCCTCCTCAAGAACTGGGATCTCAATCCTCTGAATCGTTACTTGGTGTATAATGGTTTCAAGATGGAAAGAATAAAATCCATGGTCAACCTGTTGTTTAAGGATTGTTTTATGTTGTCTCGTGATTAAAAAGAGGCCTACCTTCATGTCCCTATTCACATAGATTATCAGAAATATTTAAGGATTGCAGTATTTGTAAATTCTCAACTCCTTCATCTAAAACTGCCCTTCAGTATCGCTATTGCTTCTAGGGTATTCACGAAAGTGGTTGCAGAAATGGTGGCCCATATCTGAGAGGGAGAAGGGATTTTTATTCCCTATATAGACGACTTTCTGTTTGTCGTAGAATCAGAGGTAAAAGTGCAAATTCTTTTGACCCATACTATTGATATCCTTCATAAACTGGAGTGGTTGATTTAAATGGGATAAATCCTCCCTTACCCCTACACAACAAACGTTTTTTTGGGCATCTTGTCTGACTCGTCAGTACAAAAATCTTTTCTTCCTCCTACTAAAATAGAATTTCTTCAGTTAGTGAAATTATTAGATCTCCCTGTATTTCTATCCGCAGGGGGATGTCAGTTTTGGAATTATTCACAGCAGCCATTCCAGCAGTACCCTGGACCCATTTTCACTCTAAAATGTTACAATTAGAACTCCTTAGGACTTAGGATGGTTCCCAGCCAGACTTGGATAGACGTACTGTGTTGCCTCCCCAAGTGTTGGCTTCTTTAAACTGGTGGTTAGTGAGCGATAACCTTTCAAAGGGTGTAGATTGGGTTTGTCAGGACCCTTTAGTCCTCACTACTGATGCCAGCCCTTGGTGATGGGGTGCTAATTGTAAGGAGTTGTTCAGAGGTCTTAAATCAGCTAGTGATGTTATTAGGGACTCTAATGTTAAAATCTTCTCTGATAATACCACTACTGTATCTCTCATCAATAGGCAGGGAACTACGAGGAGTTCTTCCCTTATGAATTTGTCATTTCAGGTCCTGTCCCATCTAAAATCAGTCTCTGCAGTGCATATAAAGGGGGAACTCAATACCAGGGCAGACTTTCTAAGCCGCCAATTTATTCATCAGGGGGAATGGCGGCTGAATCCAAAAATATTTCACAAGATTACAGCCTTATGGGGAACTCCTCAAGTGGATCTGTTTGCTACCAGGCACAACAGACAGGTCAGAGACTTTCTTTCCTTGAATCCAGCAGACGGACCTTTGGCTGTGGATGCATTATCCCAAAGATGGGATTGGGACTTGGCTTATGCTTTTCCTCCCCTGGCTCATGTTCCCAGAGTTATAAGGAAGATCAGGGAGGACAGAGCAAGAGTTATCCTGGTTCTCCTGTCTAAGGACTATGTCTCTAACAGACCCTTGGGTTCTCCCGTAAATCCAGGATATTCTCTGCCAAGGCCCAATCCTTCATCCAGATGCCCGCAACCTTCATTAGACGGCTTGGCTTTTGAGAGGATAATTTTGAGGTCCAAGGGACTTTCAGATGCAGTCATATCTACTTTACAATACAGTAGAAAACCAGTGACTTCAAAGATACCCCTGAAGATTTTAGTCCAATCAGATAGATTGTTTATTCAGTTTGCAGGTCCCAATAGGGAAAATAGTGTTAGAGCAGATACTATTGCTACATGGGTTAGGCAGGCCATTGTTGCAGCTTATTCCTCTGCAGGTCTGTCTCCACCACCTAACCTGAGAGCCCACTCCCATAGACTTGCATTGGGGGGGGGGCGTGGTGTGACGTCACGACCCACCACAGCCCGCACCCAGTATTCGGAACAAATTGTTCCAAACGCTGGGGCAGTGGAGTATCCCTTTAAAGCTGACTTTGGAGCCAGTGATTTTTTTCAAGGCTTGTTTTTTGGACCTGATCTTGTGATGTGAACTGGTTACCATGAAGAAAAAAGTGGACATGTTCTGTATGGATAGAGTTTGCACCCTCACAACCATTTCCTCTGATGGACCCTTGGAAGCCCAGCTCAACACTGCCCCCTATGCATTTACGGAAAACCTGCTAGCCTGAGCGTCGAAACTTTCTCTAAAAAGTGTTTTATATCTGGATGTTATCTTACTATAGTAAGTGTTCTTCATAGTGTAGATAAAAGACACCTGACTGGGATCCTGCTTCCTAAAGTACCACCATAGCAGAAAAGCTATACCTCTCAAAGTAGAGATATGGTCACCTATGGCCCTATCACCGATGCATAGACAAGCGGCTCCGTCATATGACTGGTTCCTGACCGTATTGTCACATAATAATACCGTATAGGATTGCTTTGCCCTTCCGCAGTTCAGCACAGATGATGAAAGGATCGGGGGGTGGTCAGAGAAGATCAGGAGAGGACATTGTGACCTACGTTGTGAAGATGCACTTAGCTCACAGAGTCATCAAAGACAAATCCTGGAGGGTTGTACAACTTGTAACTTCACCTCCAACCCGTCTATTCTGAGATAATCGTCTTTGATGGAACACTCTGCCAGAGGAAGTGGTCAGGGTGAACTCCACAGAAGAGATCAAGAGGGGCCTGGATACATTTCTGGAGAGTAATAGTATTACGGGTCTGGACAAGGCTTGTAGATCCATGGATTTATTCCCAATTAGTGCCAGAAAGTTCCTAAAATGAGCAATACTGGCTTCTACCTGACAGGGTTTTTTTTTTTTTTACTTCCTCTGGATGAAAACTTATGGGTAATGTGTTTTTTCAGCCTTACAAACTATGTATCTATATTCCGATATCACTATCATTGGTTCATTTTGCCCTACTGTTTTATGCTTATACAGGAAAAACGTTGCTCAGTCTTCCTACCTAAAAATTCTGGGAGAGGAAAAGCAACCCAGTCTCCTGAAGCCCCAGCAGTGATAAGCTGCTGGTCCTCACTGCACTTTTCACTGTAGCAGGACTGCAATGCCATAAATCTTCTCTCCCCTCTCCCAGCCCCCACACTAACTATTCTCTGCACCTGCCTGCTGGACAGTTAAATCATACTTTACCTTGACATTGGTCCAGTGGCCGAATATTTAAAGTGGTACTCCGGTGGTAAACTTTTTTTTTCTAATCAACTGGTGCCAGAAAGTTAAACAGATTTGTAAATTACTTCTATTAAAAAATCTTAATCTTTCCAGTACTTATCAGCTGCTGAATACTACAGAATAAATTATTTTCTTTTATGAACAAAGAGCTCTCTGCTGACATCATGACCACAGTGCTCTCTGCTGACACCTCTGTCCATTTTAAGAACTGTCCAGAGTAGGAGAAAATCCACATAGAATACATATGCTGCTCTGGACAATTCCTAAAATGGACAGAGGTGTCAGCAGAGAGCACTGTGGTCATGATGTCAGCATAGAGCTCTATGTTCCAAATAGAAAATAATTTCCTCTGTAGTATTCAGCAGCTAATAAGTACTGGAAGGATTACGATTTTTTTTATGGAAGTAATTTACAAATCTGTTTAACCTTCTGGCACCAGTTGATTTAAAAAAAAAAAAAAAGGTTTCCACCGGAGTACCCCTTTAAAACTCCTGGCCAATCTCCGTAGCCCAAGAGTAACATGCTCAAGAAATGTACCGGAAGTCAATTAGACTTGCATGGGACTTCCAGTACATCTTCTGATCATGTTCCTCTAAGGTTGAGAAGATTGGCCATCAGTTTTAAATATCCTGCCGCTGGACCAACATAATGGTAAAGTATTATTTAACTGTCTGGGCTGATGTTTCACTCTCGGACTGAGAAGACTGTTGGTAACTAGACATCCCTAAACTTTAAACTATATTTTTATTTGACGTATAAAAAGAATGTGTATTAATTTAATTGAAATATCTCCAGCCATTTGAAAATTATATATATATATATATATATATATATATATATATATTCACACACACACACGTTGTTATATAGTATATGCTTAATGGCCACCTTATTGGAGCCTGCTGCCCCTTCCCTATTTGAACGTTCCTCTTTAGAGTTTAGACGTGACCTCAGAGTGACGCATTAAATTAAAGGGGTATTCCAGGCAAAACCTTTTTTTTATATATCAACTGGCTCCGGAAAGTTAAACAGATTTGTAAATGACTTCTATTAAAAAATCTTAATCCTTCCAATAGTTATTAGCTTCTGAAGTTTTCTGTCTAACTGCTCAATGATGATGTCACATCCCGGGAGCTGTGCATGATGGGAGAATATCCCCATAGGAACTGCACAGCTCCCGGGACGTGAGTAATCAGAGAGCAGTTAGACAGAAAACAACAACTCAACTTCAGAAGCTAATAACTATTGGAAGGATTAAGATTTCTTAATAAAAGTAATTTACAAATCTGGTAAACTTTCTGGAGCCAGTTGATATATAAAAAAAAGTTTTGGCCTGGAATACCCCTTTAAGTGATCAGTTTTCTGTGGATCATTTTCAGGATACAGTCCCACATAATGTATATGCAGAGAATGTTGCTGTGTATTTTCTGCAGTTGATTTTGCTATTCATGGATCTCAATGGGTAGGAAAATACGAATCAGCAGATACGCAGCAAAATACACTGCATATGTGCTACATGGGACCGAACCCTCCGTGTGATTCCACATTAGTTGGGAAAAATCAAGAGATCTGAGCAGCTTGAAACTATCGGTCATCGGTTCTGGACAAGCTGGGTCAGGATTTCAGGAAGTGACAACCATGTGGGGCTTCTTCTAAAATGGGGTTTAGAATGATATGATCAAGGAAAAGCCTTGAAATGGGGTCCGAGGAGGATTTCAGGAATGGTTGGGATGATTGGGTAGGGCCTAGTCAAGGAAACCGCAGCTGAATACAACACCATGGCTAATGTTTCTTAATGCACTCGTCATTTCATGGATGAGCTATAAGAGCAGATGACCAGTTCAAGTAAGAATGCCTTCTAAGGGAAAGGGCATGACACCAGTGGGCAAAAAAGCACAAATATTGGATTAGGCTGCATTCACACCACGTTTGTGCAATACAGTTCCCATATACGTTTTCAATTTGAAAACCGTACGGAACCGTATTGAAAACCGTATCCATTGACTCTCCATTGAAAACCATATGCCAAACAATGCATCCGGTTGTATCCGTTTCGTGTCTTGTACGGTTTTGTCCGTTTTTATTCCCCGTACCTAAAACCGTAGCCTACCACTGTTTTTTGGTCTGGGTGAAAAACCGTATTGAAACCGTATACGTTTTTTGTTTTTTTTTAACATGGGAGTCAATGGGAACCTGTAGAGAACCGTATGTGCGTATGGTTCCATCCGGTTTTCACCATACGGTTTTTGACTTTGTACAGTTTTCTTCTTGGAATTTCAATCAAACAAGTGAAACTTTATTCATAATGGAGTGAAAAGTTAAAAACATTTGTTTTTTTCTATAAAAAAACAAATGCAACCGGACATCACTTTTCAAACCGTATACGGGTTAAAATTTGTACACATGTTTTTGTATACAGTTTAGTCAGGTTTTGAGGAATCTGTTTTTGATCAAAAACCTGATACGGGAACTGTATTGCATAAACGTGGTGTGAATGCAGCCTTAAATACGGTTCCCGTATACGGCTGGGAGGGGGGCTTAATCGCGGCGCCCGCACTCAGCCGTATTCGGGAACCGTATTTAATGTATGTCTATGAGCCGACCGGAGTGAACCGCAGCCTCCGGTCGGCTTTGTTTTCGGCCGTATGCGGTTTCCCGACCGCAGGCAAAAACGCGGTCGACCACGTTTTTGTCTGCGGTTGGGAAACCGCATACGGCCGAAAACGAAGCTGACCGGAGGCTGCGGTTCATAGACATACATTAAATACGGTTCCCGAATACGGCTGAGTGCGGGCGCCGCGATTAAGCCCCGCCCGCCCCTCCTCCCAGCCGTATACGTGAACCATATTTAACAAAACGTGGTGTGAACCCAGCCTTACTTAGCAGATGAATACAGATCTCTGTGGCACCATGTGAAGGTCAACATTTGGTACAAGCAGCATAAATCCAGGTGTGAACAGTTCATCTGGTAAAGAGGGTGTAATGGTGTGAGGAATATTTTTTTGGGAATACCCTGTGTCCTCTGATACCTGAGGATGAAATGGCTCTCCTAAGCTTAGTAGTCACCAAGTTCCCTTCATTGTAGCTGTCTCCCCTGTGGCAGAGGGACACTTGGAGCAGGACAATGATCCATCCACAAGGGATGTATAGTCATAGATTGGGCTGGGTTCACATCACGTTTTCTCCCATACGGGAGCACATACGGCAGGGGGGAGCTGAAACCTCGCGCTCCCGTATGCCTTTCTATGCGCTCCCGTATGTAATTCATTTCAATGAGCCGGCCGGAGTGAAAAGTTCGGTTGGCTCATTTTTGGGCCGTATGCGCTTTTACAACCCAACCTAAAACCGTGGTTGACCACAGTTTTAGGTCCGGGGAAAAAGCGCATACGGCACAAAAATGAGCCAACCGAACGTTTCGCTCCGGCCGGCTCATTGAAATGAATTACATACGGGAGCGCATAGAAAGGCATACGGGAGCGCGAGGTTTCAGCTCCCCCCTGCCGTATGCGCTCCCGTATGGGAGAAAACGTGATGTGAACCCAGCCTAAGGCCCCGTTCACACTACGGAATTCCCGCGGAATTTCCGGGCGGAATTCCGCGGTGTGAACTTTAACATGAGTGTGAACGGGTTTCCGCGAGACCCGTTCACACTGCGGAATTTCAGCGGCGGACATTTCCGCCGCTGAAAGTGTTCTGCGCAAAGAAAGAACATGTTCATTCACTGCATAGCCATCAATGGTGACTGCTCAGTGCCCCGCGGCCCTAGCGCTGAAGCACCTCCGGCGGCGGCCGCCAGGCGGAAGCTCCGCTCGCGGAATTCATCCGCGAGAATTCCGACGTGTGAACGCACCCTAACACGACCATAAGGGGAAATTTATCAAGGCTTGTACACTGCTTTTCTGGGCACCTGCGCAAAATCTGTGCGACTTTTTGCTCTCCGCCGTGCAATTTTGCGCAGGGCAGATGTTCTAAACCGTTTGCAGTGGTCAGAGAATGCCAACCTGTAACTTTCAAAGGTTGTCCCCCAAAAAGTCGCCAAGCAGGCCAAAAAGTCACAAATCTACATCACAACAGACATGGCTTAAAGGGGTACTCCGGTGGAAAACATTTTTATTTTATTTTTTTAATTTAAATCAACTGATGCCAGAAAGTTAAGCAGATTTGTAAATGACTTCTATTAAAAAATCTTTACCCTTCCAGTACTTTTTAGCAGCTGTATGCTACAGAGGAAATTATTTTCCTTTTGAATTTCTTTTTTTGTCTTGTCCACAGTGCTCTCTGCTGACACCTGATGCCCTTATCAGGAACTGTCCGGAGCAGGAGAAAATCCCCATTGCAAACCTATGCTGCTCTGGACAGTTCCTGACACGGACAGAGGTGTCAGCAGAGAGCCCTGTGGACAAGACAAATAAGAAATTCAAAAAGAAAAGAATTTCCTCTCTAGCATACAGCTACTAAAAAGTACTGGAAGCATAAAGATTTTTTTTTATAGAAGTCATTTACAAATCTGTTTAACTTTATGGCATCAGTTTCCACCAGAGTACCCCTTTAAGAAAATTGCCTTTTGGAGAGCAATTTCAAAAAGTCGCACGAACAGTAGAGTAGGAATCATCCAAAATTGTGTTTTTCTTGTGTCCCCAGATCTAAATCCTATAAACATCTCTGGGACAAGGTAGAAGGAGCTATTCAGGGTTTGTCAGGACATGGGCCAATGTGGAACGATTTCAACACCTAGAGCAGTGTTTTCCAACCAGGGTGCCTCCAGATGTTGCAAAACTACAACTCCCAGCATGCCTGGACAGCCAAAGGCTGTCCAGGCATGCTGGGAGTTGTAGTTTTGCAACATCTGGAGGCACCCTGGTTGGTAAACACTGACCTAGAGAAATCTATTGGGGGAGATTTATCAAAATCTGTGAAGAGGAGAAGTTGACCAGTTGCCCCTAGCAACCAATCAGATTGCTTCTTTCATTTTAAAAAAAAGGCCTCTGCAAAATGAAAGAAGCGATCTGATTGGTTGCTATGGGCAACTGGTCAATTCAGCCATTCAGCGTATCTTCTGTATATATATAGGGAAATGAAACAAAAGAAAGTACTTATTTCTTCTCATGGTTAAAGCGCAACTCCGATGTTGGTCCTTAACAGGATACCTGTTTAAAGGGGTACTCCGGTGAAAACCTTTTTTCTTTTAAATCAACTGGTGGCAGAAAGTTAAACATATTTGTAAATTACTTCTATTAAAAAAATCTTAATCCTTCCTGTATTTATTAGCTGCTGAATACTACAGAGGAAATTCTTTTCTTTTTGGAACACTGATGACATCACGAGCACAGTTCTCTCTGCTGACGTTATTATAATAATAATAATAACGCTTTATTTATTGTTGTCCTTAGTGGGATTTGAACCCAAGTCCCCAGCACTGCAAGGCAGCAGTGCTAACCACTGAGCCACCATGCTGCCCTTAGCATACATCTGCTATGCACGGTTGCTAAAATGGACAGAGATGTCAGCAGAGAGCACTGTGCTCGTGATGTCATCAGTGTTCCAAAAAGGAAGGAATTTCCTCTGTAGCATTCAGCAGCTAATAAGTACTGGAAGGATTAAGATTTTTTATTAGAAGTAATTTACAAATATGTTTAACTTTCTGCCACCAGTTGATTTAAAAGAAAAAAGGTTTTCACCGGAGTACCCCTTTAAATCTTCTGAAAACTTCGTAGCCTGACACTGCTAAATCGATCAGGATACGGATTTGTAAGTCTATGGGACTTCCATCCAATCTGTATCCTGATCGCCGTAGCAGGGCTATGTAGTTGTGGGGAAATTTAAATATGGACCAATGTCGGAGTTGCGCTTTATACCCTGTG
Organism: Hyla sarda; assembly: GCF_029499605.1. Lineage (NCBI taxonomy): Eukaryota > Metazoa > Chordata > Amphibia > Anura > Hylidae > Hyla > Hyla sarda. The sequence goes on along the minus strand of NC_079201.1, from coordinate 15,934,519 downwards.
AATGTCGATTTTATAGTGGCTGCAAGAAAAAAAAAAATTGGCCAGAAAAGGCGCCACTTTTGTTTACAGGCTGTGTCTGGTATTGCGGGCTTAGACCCATTCAGTTGCGGCATTCTTGTGTTGTGCCGGGGCATCTATGATCCCACTAATTCCTAACATAAAGAAATGAATAGAACTGTGTTGTAGTTCCCTGCAGAGCGTCGACCAGCATCGTTGTTATGGAGGGGTAGCGATGAGGGTGCCACAAATAGTCAGACCCAAAATTTCTTGGATGTCTTCCATCCGATACAGTGGTTGCCCAGGACTACAAAAACATGGCTGCCTTCTTCGAACAACAGCGCCACACCCTGTTTTGGGTGGTATTGTAGCTCAGCTCCATTTCTAACATTTAAGCTGAACTGCAATACTACACACAAGCCATTGACCAGTGGTTTTCCAACCTGGGTGCCTCCAGCTGTTGCAAAGGTAGTTGTGCAACTTTCTACTCTGGATAGAAAAGTTCAGCAGACTACGACTTGCATGACTATAGAACGACTATAGGATCAGTTTGAGCATGCTGGGAGTTATAGTTCTGCAACAGCTGGAGGCACCCTGTCAGGGATAGGGATAAGTGTCTGACCGCTGAGACCCTCTGCTGTCTCCAAAACAGGACCCCACGGAACGCTGGGTCAACATATCCCCTACATTCATTGTCTATGCCTATAATGATGCATATATATATATCGGATCAGTTTGGGTATGCTTTGAGTTGTAGTTCTGCAACAGCTGGAGGCACCCTGATAGGGATAAGTGTCTGACCGCTGAGACCCTCTGCTGTCTCCAAAACAGGACCCCACGGAACGCTGGGTCAACATATCCCCTACATTCATTGTCTATGCCTATAATGATGCATATATATATATCGGATCAGTTTGGGTATGCTTGGAGTTGTAGTTCTGCAACAGCTGGAGGCACCCCGGTTGGGTAACACCGCCTTATGCAAAATCAGGAGTTAAACAGGCATGGAAGCATCCGCTCCAGCCTTCCGAATTTCACATTGTCAGACACGGCGTCGGTAATATCGGTACTCGATGATAGGTAATTACCTACCTGTAGTTTGGATGCATCAAATAGCAGTGAACGTACAACCCAAATTGCAGCAAGACGAGATACAGGAATCTGTGCATCACCCTGAAGAAAACAAAAGCAGATGTGTGGGAGATTGTTGGAATAATTACGAAATAATTGCAAAACCTATCGGTAGTGACTAACGTTCCGCGAGCAATATATATATATATATATATATATATCAAAAAGCTACACGTTCTTGGAGAGAATGATATAGAGCGAGATGCTATAGCCAAAAGAATCACTGTCTTACACATACCACTGCCCTTATACCCATTGCTGTTAACCCCTAAATTGCCAAACATCGTAGAGACCCCCTCCTCCGAATGCTAGAATGAAGTAAGCGCGCGCACTGTGTCAGGTCAGAAATTTGTAGGTTCACTTCAACCCAGTGTTTCCCAGCCTGGGTGCCTCCGGCTGTTGCAAAACTACAACTCCCAGTATGCCCGGACAGCCTACGGCTGTCCGGGCATACTGGGAGTTGTAGTTTTGCAACAGCCGGAGGCACCCTAGTTGGGGAACACTGCCTCAACCTATTTAAAGGAAATCTGTCATCAGTATCACCCGCACTAACCTGTCATACAGATACTGATCAAAACAATACTTACCGCGTCCCGAACCATCCAGCCGTTCCGCCGTTATTTCGGTTTTTCTTTATATGTAAATGAGGTCCTTGGGGCATAGGCGGAGCTACAGCTGAGCACACCCCTAGGCCATCTTCAGCCGGGCGGGCATTCCGCCTGGCTCATCCGAATGCCTAATCCCCCTCTCTGCTCGTGCGGCAGGTTTACTCTACGGCGCATGCGCCACTTCACCCTGTAAGCGACACATGCGCCGTAGAGTAAACCAACAGCGCAAGGAGGGAGGGGAATTAGACATTTGGATAAGCTGGGCGGAGCGCCTGGCCGAAGATGACGTATGGGTGCCCAGAGCTCCGGCCTTAGCCCATGCCCCAAGGACCTCATTTACATATGACAAAAAAACTGAAATAACAGCGAAATGGCTGGATGGTTCAGGACACGGTAAGTATCGTTTTGGTCAGTATAACCCACACTATAGGCCTTTATGACAGGTTAGTGTGGGTTATACTGATGACAGATTTCCTTTAAATTCCCATTGGGGTGCAGGAACCAGATGTAAAAAAAAAACATCCAAGATGGGAAATATACCGGATGGTCCATAGCTCCGCCACTGAACCCTGTTTTAAACCATGAGGCAATGGATGGGACATTGGATACCAAAAATCCATCTTGTTGCATCAGGCGTTCCCATCTAGGAAGGCGATGGGTCAATAAACCTTACAAATATGTATTTAAACATTTGAAAGACATTTTATTGTAAAGAGAAGTGGGAGATCTAAGATCTTGAAATTTGAGAAACAAAGTATTTTCTGGGTTTTCCTACGAGTAATCCCACTGAAAAGCGTCATGGTCAGTGGGTGATAACAGCGAACAAATGCCTACACAACTATAGAATGGAGAGATGGGATGAACATTAGAGAGTTAAAGGGGGCACTCTTGAGTAAAAAAATTTTTAAATCAACTGGTGCCAGAAATGTATACAGATTTGTAAATTACTTCTATATAAAAATCTTAACCCTTCCAGTACTTATCAGCTGCTGCATGCTCCAGAGGAAGTTTTGTAGTTCTTTCCAGTCTGACCGCAGTGCTCTCTGCTGACACCTCTGTCTGTGTCAGGAACTGCACTAAGCAAAAGCACATCCCCATAGCAAACCTCTCCTGTGGTCAGATTGGAAAGAACTACACAACTTCAAATCACTGATATATAGATAAATAATAGCTAGCTCAAACTAACAAATCAAAATCTCAAATAGCTAAAAATATCTTTCTTTATTACAAATAGCTTGTTACAGAATACAGTATATATATAAATCCCCATAAAAACAGTAATTCACATCAATACACAAAGTGCGATATTTATAGGGACAATCCCCAATAGTACATCCTAACCCGACGCGTTTCCCCGTAACTGGGTAATTTACAGTAACCTACGGTTCATCAGGGGTAAAAAGATGGTTGTGGTTGCTTTAAAGGAAACGCGTCGGGTTAGGATGTACTATTGGGGATTGTCCCTATAAATATCGCACTTTGTGTTTTGATGTGAATTACTGTTTTTATGGGGATTTATATATACTGTATTCTGTAACAAGCTATTTGTAATAAAGAAAGATATTTTTAGCTATTTGAGATTTTGATTTGTTAGTTTGAACTACACAACTTCCTCTTCCTTTCTGGCACTAGGGGATTTATTACTCCGGAGGAACACCTTGATGTGTGGCTCAACAGGTACATCTATGGTCATGATGTCTTCCGGACCTAAGTGTGATAATGTTAAAGTTTAATGACAACTCTAAGGGATGTTGGTTGACAGAATTTTGGAAATATGAAAATTTCCAATATTCAAGCTGAAGGGCAATAGGATGGACAATAAGAGATAGAGATAGGATGGACAATAAGAGATAGAGATAGGATGGACAGTAAGAGATAGAGATAGGATGGACAATAGAGATAGAGATAGAATGGACAATTGAGATAGAATGGACAATAAGAGATAGAGATAGAATGGACAATAGAGATAGAATGGACAATAGAGATAGAATGGACAATAGAGATAGGATGGACAATAGAGATAGGATGGACGATAGAGGTAGGATGGACAATAGAGATAGAATGGACAATAGAGATAGGATGGACAATAAGAGATAGAGATAGGATGGACAATAGAGATAGAGATAGGATGGACAGTAAGAGATAGAGATAGGATGGACAATAGAGATAGAAATAGAATGGACAATAGAGATAGAATGGACAATAAGAGATAGAGATAGAATGGACAATAGAGATAGGATGGACAATAGAGATAGGATGGACGATAGAGGTAGGATGGACATTAGAGATAGAATGGACAATAGAGATAGAGATAGGATGGACAATAAGAGATAGAGATAGGATGGACAATAAGAGATAGGATGGACAATAAGAGATAGGATGGACAATAGAGATAGAGATAGGATGGACAATAAGAGATAGAGATAGAGATAGGATGGACAATAAGAGATAGAGATAGGATGGACAATAAGAGATAGGATGGACAATAAGATAGGATGGACAATAAGAGATAGAGATAGGATGGACAATAAGAAATAGAGATAGGATGGACAATAAGAGATAGACATAGGATGGACAATAGCGATAGAATGGACAATAAGAGATAGAGATAGGATGGACAATAGAGATAGAGATAGGATGGACAATAAGAGATAGAGATAGGATGGACAATAAGAGATAGAGATAGGATGGACAATAAGAGATAGAGATAGGATGGACAGTAAGAGATAGAGATAGGATGGACAATAAGAGATAGAGATAGGATGGACAATAAGAGATAGACATAGGATGGACAATAGAGATAGGATGGACAAAAAGAGATAGAGATAGGATGGACAATAGAGATAGGATGGACAATAAGAGATAGAGATAGGATGGACAATAAGAGATAGAGATAGGATGGACAATAAGAGATAGAGATAGGATGGACAATAAGAGATAGAGATAGGATGGACAATAGAGATAGGATGGACAATAAGAGATAGAGATAGGATGGACAATAAGAGATAGGATGGACAATAAGAGATAGAGATAGGATGGACAATAGAGAAAGAATGGACAATAGAGATAGGATGGACAATAAGAGGTAGGATGGACAATAAAAGATAGAGATAAGATGGACAATAAGAGATAGAGATAGGATGGACAATAAGAGATAGAGATAGGATGGACAATAGAGAAAGAATGGACAATAGAGATAGGATGGACAATAAGAGATAGGATGGACAATAAGAGATAGAGATAGGATGGACAATAGAGAAAGAATGGACAATAGAGATAGGATGGACAATAAGAGGTAGGATGGACAATAAAAGATAGAGATAAGATGGACAATAAGAGATAGAGATAGGATGGACAATAAGAGATAGAGATAGGATGGACAATAGAGATAGAGATAGGATGGACAATAAGAGATAGAGATAGGATGGACAATAGAGATAGAGATAGGATGGACAATAAGAGATAGAGATAGGATGGACAATAGAGATAGAGATAGGATGGACAATAAGAGGTAGGATGGACAATAAAAGATAGAGATAAGATGGACAGTAAGAGATAGAGATAGGATGGACAATAGAGATAGAGATAGGATGGACAATAAGAGATAGAGATAGGATGGACAATAGAGATAGGATGGACAATAAGAGGTAGGATGGACAATAAAAGATAGAGATAAGATGGACAGTAAGAGATAGAGATAGGATGGACAATAAGAGATAGAGATAGGATGGACAATAAGAGATAGAGATAAGATGGACAATAAGAGACGGGATGGACAATAAGAGACGGGATGGACAATAAGAGGTAGGATGGACAATAGAGATAGAGATAAGATGGACAATAAGAGATAGGATGGACAATAGAGATAGAGATAAGATGGACAATAAGAGACGGGATGGACAATAAGACGGGATGGACAATAAGAGGTAGGATGGACAATAAGAGGTAGGGTGGATGATAGAGATAGGATGGACAATCTCAAAGTTTGGCTCAGTAGGTTTGATCTATGATCAGGATGTCTTCTGTGGCTACCTATGGAAGATAATGTTAAAGCTCATGTACAACTCTATTGAATGTTATCTGACAGAAATGTATATAAAAATCTCCCAACTCAAAACTGAAGGGAAATAGGTTTGACAATATACAATGGGTACATTTATAGTCAGGATGTCTTCTGGAGCTACCTAGGTAAGATAATGTTAAAGCTCAATTACTACTCTGTGGAATGTTAGTTGACATTATTGTCATGGACAACAGATATAGGATGAATGATAGAGATAGAAAGGACCATTGATATAATGCTCCCTAATGTGTTGCTCAACAGGTACATCTATGGTCAAAATGTCTTCTGGAGCGACCTAAATATGATAATGTTAAAGCTCAATGACAACTCTATGGAATGTTTATTGGCAGACAACAGAGGAAGGATGGACAATATATGTAATGCTCCTTAAAGTGTGGCTGAACATGTATGTACATGTATGGTCAGGATATCTTCTGTAAGTACCTAGATATGGTAATGTTAAAGCTCAATGACAACTCTATGGAATGTTAGTTGACAGAATTCTGGAAATATGAAAATTTTGAATATCAAAGCTAAAGGACAGTAGGATGGAGAATAGAGATAGGATGGAGATAAGATGGAAAGTAGATTTAATGCTTCTTGTGTGGCTCAACAGGTACATCCTCAAGATGTCTTGTGGAACCACCTAGATATGATAATGTAAATGACAACATAACTATGGAATGTTAGTTGACAACATTTCGGAAATATGAAAATCTCCAATATCAAAGCCGAAGGGGCATATAGTTCCCTTCGTTCTAACATTGTTGAGCAGGTATCTCCACTAGAGATGAACGAACTTAAAGTAAATTCGATTCGTCACAAACTTCTCGGCTCGGCAGTTGATGACTTTTCCTGCATAAATTAGTTCAGCTTTCAGGTGCTCCGATGGGCTGGAAAAGGTGTATACAGTCCTAGGAGACTCTTTCCTAGGACTGTATCCACCTTTTCCAGCCCACCGGAGCACCGGAAAGCTGAACTAATTTACGCAGGAAAAGTCATCAACTGCCGAGCTGAGAAGTTTGTGACGAATCGAATTTACTGCAAGTTCGCTCATCTCTAATCTCCACCCTTCATATTTTCTGACATCTCTCGGTGACATATAAGAAGTTGGTCCTTTACTTATATAGCTCATATTCTGTATGTAATGATGGTAGACATAGACCATGCTTTAATGATGGGCAGAAGAATAAAGATGTTTTTGTGATTTACAGGACCATAAGGTTTACAGAGTGGACGGTGCGTTGTGACACTTCTCTATAGTCATAGAAGTAATGCAGATTTGCACATAATCTAACAGAATAGTTCATTGGCAATGACATGTAGAACGTTCCTTAGGATGTTCCATTACAGTGCAAACCATTCACACACCAAAATAGCTGTTTTTAGATATTTCCCATTCGTCCCATACAGGTAATATATGACTAGGGTTATGGATTGTTGATTTAGGTTTATCATAAAAGCTACAGCATCAGATACGAGACTATAGGTAAGTGATCTTTGCCATGGGTTGTGTGTATGCCAGAATTCTGATACGATCAACGAAAGAATGGAGAATGCAAGAGTAAGGATCACATAGAAGTGACAGACACTGAAGTGTTGTAGTTACTCACATTGTCAGCGGCGATGATTTCCTCTCTTCTTCGTCTTCTCTGGGTACTTAGGCTGCTTAGTTATTCACTGCAGGAATAGGAGGCAGCAAATGTGCTCGAGACTAAGTTAGAACCACATTCTTATATACCTGGACTCCCATGGTAGGAGGAGAATGGGGGGCATGGAAGAGGGAGATCAAACAGAGGGGGGCTGACGTCTATAGGGTAATTATCTCGGTCACATGAGAAGTGACAGTAAAAGGTGATGAAACAGCTCATTGTGATCAATACCCACCAACAGGATCTCATCATCATTATATCATCTGACGACCGAGGTATAATACTCCTGTTTGCTTTTATTTTACAATAAGTATAAAGCATTGTCGTTGTAAAAGGGTCTAAGTACAATATCTGTACGGTCTGAGCACTTACATTTATCCACAGCGCAGTGGTGGAGAGAGATACTTAGCATTGCTATGAACACCATGTACGGAAACGTGGTGCACTTTAGCTTATAGTGCTATAGAGTAGGTAGGTACTATGGGAAGATACAGTGTAAACGCGTTAATTCAACATCAATATCCAAATTCAATTCAATATCCAAAATGTAGGAAAAACATTTTCATAGCTGGTAGATTTGGAAAACTACGAAAACTAAAAATTTCCCAACTGGACGGGCTCCATTGTTATTGCCAAAAAGCACCTATAAAGTGGGCACCTATAAAGGTGGTCGTCTCTCCTGTCCTCCCCATACACCAGAACATATGGCACGACCGAACGTTCATGTTTCCTTTATGGTGAAAGGAGGAGGTCAGCCGCAGCTTATCGCTTATTCCTTCCAGAACACATAGTTGCAAACTGTCTCGTTTTTGCCAGGACAGTCCTGGAATTTGGCACCCTGTCCTGGGCAATTTAAACGTCCCAGAAAAAACAGGATAGTTGCGGGACGGCACTTATTCATGTACGGCACCCCATCCGTGACATGGCGTCCTATGGAGAAGCATGTGACGATACACGTTACTCTGCCTCCTCTAGTGCACCTGTGCTTCTTGATTTAGTGCAGTTTAAAGGGATACTCCACTGGAAACGTCCCCTATCCAAAGGATAGGGGACAAGATGTTAGATTGCGAGGGTCCCGGCACGGCACCCCTGTCATTTGGTGCACGGAGCAAACTCCGCTCCGTGCCTGATGACTGGTGATGCGGACCGCCACACCCCCTCCATTCACGTCTATGGGAGGAGGCGTGATGGGGTGGGAGGGGACGTGATGGCGTGACTATGTACCAGCCATCATGCCCCCTCCCATAGACATGAATGGAGGGGTCGTGGTGTGACATCACAAACGCGAAAGCTGCAAGCTTCCATGCTCCGGATGCTGCTGTTGCCGGCCCAGAGACTGCGGGAGTCCTGTCCTTTGGCTAGGGGATAAGATGTTTCAAACAGAGTACCCCTTTAATGCTATGGAGGAAGCGGAGTGACATGTATCGTCTGATGCTCCTCAGTAGGACGCCATGTTACAGACGGGGAAGCCATCCAGCCAGAATGCAGGCAAGGAAAAATGGGGGCAGTGGAGAGATATTTTTACAGAAAACAGGGTTGTGTAATATATAATTGCCGTCAGTCCTACATACAGGGGGCAAACTACCTATAGGGAGTCCTACATACAGGAGACAAACTACCTACCTACAGGGGACAAACTACCTACATACAGGGGACAAACTACCTACATACAGGAGACAAACTACATACATACAGGGGACAAACTACCTACATACAGGGGACAAACTACCTACATACAGGGGACAAACTACCTACATACAAGGGACAAACTACCTACATACAGGAGACAAACTACATACATACAGGGGACTAACTACCTACATACAGGGGACAAACTACCTACATACAGGGGACAAACTACCTACATACAGGAGACAAACTACATACATACAGGGGACAAACTACCTACATACAGGGGACAAACTACCTACATACAGGGGACAAACTACCTACATACAAGGGACAAACTACCTACATACAGGGGACAAACTACCTACATACAGGGGACAAACTACCTACATACAGGGGACAAACTACCTACATACAGGGGACAAACTACCTACATACAGGGGACAAACTACCTACAGGGGGTCCTACATACAGGGGACAAACTACCTACATACAGGGGACAAACTACCAACAGGGGGTCCTACATACAGGGGACAAACTACCTACATACAGGGGACAAACTACCTACAGGGGGTCCTACATACAGGGGACAAACTACCTACATACAGGGGACAAACTACCTACAGGGGTCCGAAATACAGGGGACAAACTACCTACATACAGGGGGAAAACTACCTACAGGGGACAAACTACCTACAGGGGGGTCCTACATACAGGGGACAAACTACCTACAGGGGGGTCCTACATACAGGGGACAAGCTACCTACAGGGGGGTCCTACATACAGGGGTCAAACTACCTACAGGGGGGTCCTACATACAGGAGACAAACTACCTACATACAGGGGGAAAACTACCTACAGGGGGGTCCTACATACAGGGGACAAACTACCTACAGGGGGTCCTACATACAGGAGACAAACTACCTACATTCAGGGGGTCCGACATACCGGAGACAAACTACCTACATACAGGGGAAAAACTACCTACAGGGGGTCCTACATACAGGAGACAAACTACCTACATTCAGGGGGTCCGACATACCGGAGACAAACTACCTACATACAGGGGAAAAACTACCTACAGGGGGGTCCTACATACAGGGGACAAACTACCTTCAGGGGGGTCCTACATACAGGGGACAAATTACCTACAGGGGGTCCTACATACAGGGGACAAACTACCTACAGGGGGGTCCTACATACAGGGGACAAATTACCTACAGGGGGTCCTACATACAGGGGACAAACTACCTACAGGGGGGTCCTACATACAGGGGACAAACTACCTACAGGGGGGTCCTACATACAGGGGACAAACTACCTACAGGTAAAAAAACACCCTGTGATAAGTCACACACCAAAAACAAACCACACTCACAATAAGCTACATCCTTCATTGTCAAAGCCGAAGTGTCCCTGGAAAGTATATTTAAACAATGTCTTAGACAGTCGAAAGTGTATGGGCACCTTAAAGTAAGCACCTGTACATCTGAAAACAACACTATTGCACACATGAGTAAGGGGAGGTTCCCAGAAAAGTCACGTCCAGGCCGGGTCAGGAACACCGCAGAAAAGGGGTTGTTATGCCAGAAAAAAACTTTTGTATTGAACCAAGAATAAAGAAACAAAAATATCATGAAATGAAGACAACGTCTGAATTGTGAATTAAATAAGTTTACAGTGGTCCCTCAAGTAACAATATTAATTGGTTCCAGGACGACCATTGTATGTTGAGACCATTGTATGTTGAGACCATAACTCTATAGAAACCTGGTAATTGGTTCTGAAGCCACCAAAATGTCATCCAAAAATAGGAAAAAGTGAGGATTAAAGAAAAATAAGTAGATAACTAATAGAGATAAAGCAAATCCTTCCATATAAAAGTAATAAAGATCTGCTGGGAGCTGTAATCACTGTCTATGTCAGTGTTTTGTAACCTAGGGAGCCTCCAGCTGTTGCAAAACTACAACTCCCAGCATGCCCGGACAGCCAACGGCTGTCCGGGCATGCTGGGAGTTGTAGTTTTGCAACAGCTGGAGGCACCCTCGTTAGGAAACACTGGTCTATGTAGAGGACAGGAGCTTCTTCAGGGTCCTGTACAGTACATAGTGTCCTAAAAAAGTAACATGGAGTCATCCTATCCTGGTGTCCAAAAGGAGCAGGTAACCCTGCACAGGTTAAAAGACTTAAGACTTTACTTAAAAGAAAAATAAGTAGAGAACTAATATAGATAAAGCAAATCCTTACATTTAAAAGTAATAAAGATCTGCTGGGAGCTGTAATCACTGTCTATGTAGAGGACAGGAGCTTCTTCAGGGTCCTGTACAGTACACAGTGTCCTAAAAAAGTAATGGAGCCGCCCTCACCTGGTGTCCAAAGGAGCAGCTAACCCTGGTACAGGTAAAGAGTACAGAACATGTAATACCTCCCTGTACTGTATGGGGCGCTACCAGACACCAGTCAGTGCATACACTTCAGTAATACAGGTAAAGAGTACAGAACATGTAATACCTCCCTGTACTGTAGGGGGCGCTACCAGACACCAGTCAGTGCATACACTTCAGTAATACAGGTAAAGTGTACAGAACATGTAATACCTCCCTGTACTGTAGGGGGCGCTACCAGACACCAGCCAGTGCATACACTTCAGTAATACAGGTAGAGTAGTACAGAACATGTAATACCTCCCTGTACTGTAGGGGGTGCTACCAGATACCAGTCAGTGCATACACTTCAGTAATACAGGTAAAGAGTTAAGAACATGTAATACCTCCCTGTACTGTAGGAGGCGCTACCAGACACCAGTCAGTGCATACACTTCAGTAATACAGGTAAAGAGTACAGAACATGTAATACCTCCCTGTACTGTAGGGGGCGCTACCAGACACCAGTCAGTGCATGTACTTCAGTAATACAGGTAAAGATTACAGAACATGTAATACCTCCCTGTACTGTAGGGGGCGCTACCAGACACCAGTCAGTGCATGCACTTCAGTAATACAGGTAAAAAGTAGTACAGAACATGTAATACCTCCCTGTACTGTAGGGGGAGCTACCAGATACCAGTCAGTGCGTACACTTCAGTAATACAGGTAAAGAGTACAGAACATATAATACCTCCCTGTACTCTAGGGGGCGCTACCAGACACCATTCAGTGCATACACTCAGTAATACAGGTAAAGAGTACAGAACATGTAATACCTCCCTGTACTGTAGGAGGCGCTACCAGACACCAGTCAGTGCATGTACTTCAGTAATACAGGTAAAGAGTACAGAACATGTAATACCTCCCTGTACTGTAGGGGGAGCTACCAGATACCAGTCAGTGCATACACTTCAGTAATACAGGTAAAGAGTACAGAACATGTAATACCTCCCTGTACTGTAGGGGGCGCTACCAGACACCAGTCAGTGCATGTACTTCAGTAATACAGGTAAAGAGTACAGAACATGTAATACCTCCCTGTACTGTAGGGGGCGCTACCAGACACCAGTCAGTTTCTCAGATCTGGACAGATCTGGAGCAAAGACAATTGTATGTTGAAACTATTGTATGTTGAGGCCATTGTAAGTTGAGGGATCACTGTACTGACTGCACTTGTCTATAAATGCTAGAAGTTTGTCTGAAGTGTCTGTATACCCCTTGGGACTTGTACAAAACATGACCAACATGATAACAGAAAAGTGCAACTTTGATTTCCAAGAGTTTCTTAGACATTCTTGATCAATAGGACTTGTCAATGATGTGTCAGCAGTCATCTTATTACTATGCCAGGACTGATCCACCTTCCCAAGAACTATTCTCAACAGTGCTTGGTCAGCTGTACACGTGAGCAGAAAACCAACATGGTGGAAGATGAAAGTTAAGCTCTAGGTGCATTTTTTTTTTTTTATTGATTTTTTTTTTTATGTTAATTTGTTTCCTAAATCCAATATAAAGCAACTTTTTAAATAGTCTTCATTAAAGGGTTACTCCGGTGGAAAGCACATTTTTTCAAATCCACTGGTGCCAGGAAGTTTAACAGATTTGTAAATGACTTCTATATAAAAATCTTAATCCTTCCAGTACTTATCAGCTGCTGTATGCTCCACAGGAAGTTGTGTAGTTCTTTTCTGTCTGACCACAGTGCTCTCTGCTGACACCCCTGTCCATGTCAGGAACTGTCTACAGTAGAAGCAAATCCCCATAGCAAACCTATCCTGCTCTGGACAGTTCCTGACATGGACAGAGGTGTCAGCTGAGAGCACTGTGGTCAGACTGAAAAGGACTACAGAAAGATAAACAACTTCCTGTGGAGCATACAGCAGCTGATAAGTACTGGAAGGATTAAGGTTTTTTTAATAGAAGTAAATTATAAATCTGTATAACTTTCTGGCACTCAAAAAATATAGTATATAGTTTGTAAACTTGTAATTTACAAATCTGTTTAATTTTGTGGCACCAGTTGGTCTGAATTTATTTTTTTTACACCGGAGTACTTCTTTAACAGTATCCTACCCTGCAGCTGCTGCTCCGAGAAAGAGAAATTGACGAGATGGACTTTCTGCTCTCTGTGTTAGAGATAGCAGCCAGAAAAGGGTAGGGGGTAGAGATGAGCGAACTTACAGTAAATTCGATTCGTCACGAACTTCTCGGCTCGGCAGTTGATGACTTTTCCTGCATAAATTAGTTCAGCTTTCAGGTGCTCCGGTGGGCTGGAAAAGGTGGATACAGTCCTAGGAGACTCTTTCCTAGGACTGTATCCACCTTTTCCAGCCCACCGGAGCACCTGAAGGCTGAACTAATTTACGCAGGATAAGTCATCAACTGCCGAGCCGAGAAGTTCGTGACGAATCGAATTTACTGTAAGTTCGCTCATCTCTAGTAGGGGGTTATAGACCAAATCAATTAGTAGGTGGGGGAGAGAAATCCTAAAGGACAATTCAGACCGGCTGATGAGAGAGAGGAGAGCAGATACAAGGCAGTCTGCAGGGGAGAATCATATAGGCTGCGTACAATTATAGAGAGAAAATAGAGCTCACACAGCAAAAGCAAAATAAAGCAACGTTTTTAACAAAAGTTATTTTTGCAACATAATCTGTACAAAGAATTAATTTAAAAAATGCATTTTAAAGGTGTCTATAGACTTTAGGCTTATTCTGTTGAACATAAAGAACAAAGACATTTTATTATACAGCAAAACCTCTTGGAGACGACCACCCTGAACTGCATTGTAAAAATAGTCTTCTACAAGGGTGCACTTAAAGGGGTACTCCGGTGGGAAACATATATATATATATATATATATATTTTTTTTTTTTTTTTTTTTTTATCAACTGATGCCAGAAAGTTAAACAGATTTGTAAATTACTTCAATTAAAAAATATTTATCCTTCCAGTACTTTTTAGCAGCTGTATGCTACATAGGAAATTCTTTTCTTTTTGAATTTCTTTTCTGTCTTGTCCACAGTGCTCTCTGCTGACACTTGATGCCCGTATCAGGAACTGTCTAGAGCAGGAGAAAATTCCTATAGCAAACCTATGCTGCTCTGGACAGTTCCTGACATGGACAGAGGTGTCAGCAGAGAGAGCACTGTGGTCAGACAGAAAAGAAATTCAAAAAGAAAAGAATTTCCTCTGAAGCATACAGCCGCTAAAAAGTACTGGAAGGGTAAAGATTTTTTTAATAGGAGTAATTTTTTACAAATCTGTGTAACTTTCTGGCACCAGTTGATTTAGAAAAAAAATTTTTTCCACCGGAGTACCCCTTTAAAGGGGGTACTCCGCCCCTAGACATCTTATCCCCTACTCAAAGGATAGGGGATAAGATGTCTGATCGCGGGGGTCTTGCCGCTGGGGGCCCCCCGCGATCTCCCTGCAGCACCAGAGACTCGTGACATCACGGCCACGCCCCCTCAATGCAAGTCTATGGGAGGGGGCGTCACTGCCGTCACGCCCCCTCCCATAGACTTGCATTGAGGGGGCGTGGCCGTGACATCACGAGCCTCCGCCCCACATCGCCAGTCATCCGGCACAGAGCGATGTCGGGGTGCCGTAGCCAAAGATGGCAGCCGAGACCCCCGTGATCACACATCTTATCCCCTATCCTTTGGATAGGATGTCTAGGGGTGGAGTACCCCTTTAAGAGACCTTGCCGTAGGGAATCTGGATGGAAGAAGAGAAGTTGATCTTGTTAAAAATCACTTATTATAAACGCTCATGTTGCCTTACACTCTATTCAGTCACCATGACTTGTCTAATCTATAGAGCCTGGTGGGGTGTAAAGTGGCGTCTTCATTATAAGGTGTCGGTGGATTGATTGATTTTTCGGAACTTGTTGTGAGGACACCGAGCGCAACATGGACGATGAACCAATGCAGCTATACCAGTTTGCTTCTTTTAAAAAATAATATGTTTCTGGAGCGAAAAAAAGAAAGAAAAAAAACATACTTGCCTAGTCCCAGTCCCTGGATCTTCTCTCTTCTTCTTGCAAGACAAAAGCTTGGGGGCAGGGCCTGCCTGCTCAGCCAATCAATGGCCACTGTAGTGTCCCATCTTGGCCAATGATTGGCTGAGCGGGTCCTGCTTCGAGCGCTCGTCTTGGAAGCAGCAAGAAGAGAGAAGATCAGAGGACCGGATGGAGATGAATGGGAGTGCGGGAGACCAGCAGAAATCGGGGCTAGGTAAGTATTTTTTATTTTATTTTTTTAAGGACGCAGGGTTTTTCCGTTCTTGCATTTTCATTTTTTCCTCATCACCTTCAAAAAATCATAACGCTTTCCATTTTTTCACATAAAATTCCATATTATGGCTTATTTCTTGCTTCACCAATTCTACTTTGCAGTGACATCAGTCATTTTACCAAAAAATCCACGGCGAAACGGAAAAAAAATTCATTGTGCGACAAAATTGAAGAAAAAATGCCATTTTGTAACTTTTGGGGGCTTCCGTTTATACGTAGTACATTTTTGGGTAAAAATGTCACCTTCTCTTTATTCTGTAGGTCCATACGGTTAAAATGATCCCCTACTTATATAGGTTTGATTTTGTCGCACTTCTGGAAAAAATCATAACTACATGCAGGAAAATGTATACGTTTAAAAATGTCCTCTTCTGACCCCTATAACTTTTTTATTTTTCCGCGTTTGGAGCGGTATGAGGACTAATTTTTTGCGGCGTCATCTGAAGTTTTTATCGGTACCATTTTTGTATTGATCTAACTTTTTTGATCGCTTTTTATTCATTTTTTTTAATTTTATAAAAAGTGACCAAAAATACGCTATTTTGGACTTTGGAATTTTTTTGCGCATACGCCATTGACCGTGCGGTTTAATTAACAATATATTTTTATAATTCAGACATTTCCGCACGCAGCGATACCACATATGTTTATTTTTATTTACACAGTTTTTTTGTTTTTTTTTATGGGAAATGGGGGGTGATTCAGACTTTTATTAGGGAAGGGGTTAAATGACCTTTATTAACTTTTTTTTTCCACATTTTTTTGCAGTATTATAGCTCCCATAGGGACCTATAACACTGCACACACTGATCATTGTTATCCCATAGGGACCTATAACACTGCACACACTGATCATTGTTATCCCATAGGGACCTATAACACTGCACACACTGATCATTGTTATCCCATAGGGACCTATAACACTGCACACACTGATCATTGTTATCCCATAGGGACCTATAACACTGCACACACTGATCATTGTTATCCCATAGGGACCTATAACACTGCACACACTGATCATTGTTATCCCATAGGGACCTATAACACTGCACACACTGATCATTGTTATCCCATAGGGACCTATAACACTGCACACACTGATCATTGTTATCCCATAGGGACCTAGAACACTGCACACACTGATCATTGTTATCCCATAGGGACCTATAACACTGCACACACTGATCATTGTTATCCCATAGGGACCTATAACACTGCACACACTGATCTTTTGCACTGATCCCTGCAACGCCATAGCTTTGTACGCCCTACGTCCTTAAGAGGTTAAAAGTTTGAGGCACACTGGTTGGGAAACACCATGTGGACCTCCAGCTGTTGCAAAACTACAACTCCCAGCATGCCCAGACAGCCTTTGGCTGTCTGGGCATGCTGGGAGTTGTAGTTTTGCAACATCAGGCAGCTCAGCGACTACTAAAACAACGACGCATGTCACTTTCATCTTAGTTATCATTCAGATTAGCCATTTCGATAAATTTGGCGCAAAATGCTGCATTTCCAACTTTTATCTATATACTAATCTTTGTTCTCATGATTATTATTACTATTTCGCGACATGTTGTTGTTATAGATTTTTTTACATTTCACTCATGTTTTCAAAACATTCAGTGGGACTACAACTCCCAGCAGGTTCCTGCTATAACTACAACCATTCCTCCTCATGATGGGGCTGAAATGGAAACAATAGATCTCACTTTACACCCCTAAATCTCTGGGGTAAAACTTTGGTCACCAGAGGTAAAACTTTTCGTAGGCATCCTGTGACGCGCGGCCGCCATTTTGCCGGAGACCGTTCTCCGGTTTATCCTATAGGATGTGGGCGCTGACAAAATGGCTGCTCCCGTTCACAATTCCAGTCCATAGAAACTCGTCATATCCGGACAGCGGTACAATCCCTTCCTGGTGATCGGCTGGGGGCTGCAGTTGTGTATTGTCTGTAAGTCTTATAACAATACGGTATTATATAGTCTGTAGAGCTGTATTTGCATGGTAAAAGCTTATGCGGACATACTGTTTGCGTGGAGCTTGTCTCCTGTAAATCACTCACACGGCACTGCTGCTGTATCCTTAGTAATTATGTGTATTTATTATAGCACCAACATATACCATACGGCTGTACAAACAATTATAACAGTGTTTCCTATTGACAATTGTATATTTGACAACACTAGCTGAGCGAGCAGCCATGGGCATTGTACGGTTTCCTTGGCAACCAACAATGTCCGACAACACCCCATTAAAGAGACATTGGCGCAAATCGCCAGCTGCAAGAGATGCAGCGTCAGACATGGCGGTTTGCGCCAATGTCTCTT
The DNA here is from genome assembly GCF_029499605.1 of Hyla sarda. Lineage (NCBI taxonomy): Eukaryota > Metazoa > Chordata > Amphibia > Anura > Hylidae > Hyla > Hyla sarda. The sequence continues at coordinate 15,916,383 of NC_079201.1, read as the reverse complement.
TAATGGGGTGTTGTTGGACAGAAAAATGTTAAAAAAATAATAAAAAAAAGTTTAAAAAAAACCCATAATAATGGGCTTGTTAAATTGCCCACCGATACAGCGCCAAAGCTCCGTCAGTCCCTATTGGTCTACCTTTTATTTTTAAGGCCTGTTTACACTACGGAATTTTACGCTCTGTCCAAGCAGAGTGGCGCTGATTTCATGCTTAATTTAACCGGTCATGTTGGGAGTTGTAGTTTTGCAACAGCCGAAGGCGCACTGTTTGGAAAACATTGCCATAAGGACTTAAAGGGGTATTCCAGGGAAAAACGTTTTTTTTTTTCTTATATCAACTGGCTCCAGAGAGTTAAACAGATTTGTATTTCTATTAAAAAAATGTATGTATCGCTATTAAAAAATCTTAATCCTTCCAATAATTTATCAGCTGCTGAAGTTGAGTTGTTCTTTTCTGTCTGGCAACAGTGCTCTCTGCTGACATCTCTGCTTGTCTCGGGAACTGCACAGAGTAGAAGAGGTTTGCTCTGGGGATTCGCTTCTATTCTGGACAGTTCCCGAGACACGTGTCATCAGAGAGCACTTAGACAGAAAAGAACAACTCAACTTCAGCAGCTCATAAGTACTGAAAGTATTAAACAATTTAATAGAAGTAATTTAAAAATCTGTTTAACTTTCTGGAGCCAGTTGATATATATATAAAAAAAAGTTTTTTCCTGGATAACCCCTTTAGCCCATTTTTAATTTTTTTTACTCCTCGCCTTCTAAGAGCCAGGATGCTAACATTTTGTTTCATAATTGTACTATAATTGTCTCATAAAATGTACGAGGCAACAAATTCCAATTCCCCCCAAAAAACAATAAATTATAGGAACCCCTCTTAGTTTTGGAACTTTTTTTGAAGGGGGTGGGGTTTCCTTTTTTTTTTTTATACAGTGCGCGGTCATACTATTACAGCAATACCCATAATTACCTAGCCTTTGTATTATTGTACTAGTTTTTAAAAAAAGAAAAAAAAAAGTCATACTTTTTTTTTTTTAAACAAAATTTGCACACCCTATTTGCACCCCTATAACTTTTTATTTTTCCATCTACGGGTCTGTATGAGGGCTCATTTTTTGGTGATCTGTAGTTTTTATTGGAACCATTTTTTGCAGATATTTAACTTTTTGGTCACTTTATATATATATTTTTTCTGGGATGTGAAGGGACCAAAAATCTGACATATTGGACTTCTAATATTTTTTCACATTTACGCCGTTCACTGTACAGTACTCATAGTGTTTTATTTCAAAAGTTCGGACAAATCTATTTGTTAAACCAAATTGATCTGTTTTTTTTTTCTGTATTATAATTTTTTTATTTATTTTTTTTATTTGGAAATTTAAATTTAAATTTTTATTAGGGAAGGGTATATTTTAAAAAAAGTTTTTTTTTTTTTGTTTTTTTTTTTTACCACCTGTATATACTCGAGTATAAGCCGACCCGAATATAAGCCGAGGTCCCTAATTTCACCCCAAAAACCCAGGAAAAGTTATTGACTCGACTATAAGCCTAGGGTGGGAAATACATCATCCCCCCGTGATCATCATCCTGTCATTTTCACCCCGTCATCATCACCGCCGGTCATCATCTCCCCCCCCCCCCTTCATCATCACCGCCTGTCAATCCCTTCATCAGTGGTCTTCAACCTGCAGACCTCCAGATGTTGCAAAACTACAACTCCCAGCATGCCCGGACAGCTCCCCGGGAGGGGGCTCTCTACTCCGCTCCGGGCCAGCCCCGGCCTAGTGATGTTGCCTTGACGACGCGCAGGGACGTCTGCAGCGCACGGATGTCCCTTTGCGTCGTCGTCAAGGCAACGTCACTAGGCCGGGGACAGCGCGGAGTGGAGAAGAGGGCCCCCTCCCAGTGAAAATGGACAGCCGGGAACGACTAACCCTTCCCACCGGACGGTCCCTGCAGCATAGATGGCCCGGACCAGCTCACCCTTCCTTCCCACCGAGGGGAGGTGAGTAGAAAACTAAAGGGGGGTCTGGAAGATGACGAAGGCCGCAATGGTCTTCAACCTGCGGACCTCCAGATGTTTCAAAACTACCACTCCCAGCATGCCCGAACAGCCGATGGCTGTCCGGGCATGCTGGGAGTTGTAGTTTTACAACATCTGGAGGTCCACAGGTTGAAGACCACTGAGAAGGGAGGAAGGCGGAGAGTTCACTCGAGTATAAGCGTAAAAATCGTGCTGAAAAACTTGGCTTATACTCGAGTATATACGGTATTTAATTTACACTCATAGGGGACTTATTTAAAAGGGTTATCCAGAAAAAAACTTTTTTTTTATATAAATATCAACTGGCTCCAGAAAGTTAAACAGATTTGTAAATTACTTCTATAAAAAAAATCTTAATCCTTTCAGTACTTATGAGCTTCTGAAGTTAACGTTGTTCTTTTCTGTCTAAGTGCTCTCTGATGACAGCTGTCTAGGGAAACGCCCAGTTTAGAAGCAAATCCCCATAGCAAACCTCTTCTAAACTGGGCGTTTCCCGAGACAGGTGTCATCAGAGAGCACTTAGACAGAAAAGAACAACTCAACTTCAGCAGCTCATAAGTACTGAAAGGATTAAGATTTTTTTTAATAGAAGTAATTTACAAATCTGTTTAACTTTCTGGAGCCAGTTGATATATATAAAAAAAGTATTTTCCTGGAATACCCCTTTAAGCAGTCATTAGATTGCTAACACAGAAAAATGCTAAGTGTGATCGGTGATTTACTAAGGGAATCTGCCTTAGGCTAAGTTCACACAGCAGAATGTCCGCCCGGATGGACATATTACAAACAGCGGATGCCGGCAGAACATGCCAGCACTAGGACCACTTGGACCACATGCGCCGTGTCCATAGACATGTCAATTCTTTTTGCAGGGGCTGACATCCGAATTTCTGCAGGAGATATTTCAACGTGCACACTGCAGTAGAAGCCCATTGAAAACAATGAGACTCTGCTGCAATTGAATTTATGTGTGCAATTTTTCTGCCGTATTCTGATCGGAAATGGCTATGTTCACACAGCAAAATGTCTACCCAGAAAATTTCAAGGTGCTAGGAAAACCTGGACGTGCCTGGTCATAGACGGCAATGCATTTCTGAGCAGATTGGTGGAATCGGTATTTCCACGGGAGATGTTTCGGCCACAGAAATTACACTGCGTACACAGTGCAGCAGAATCCCAGTAATAACATTAGGTGGCTTCTGCACCGGAGTTTTCCGAGATGAATTTTTTGTCGGATTCTTCTAGGAAATTCCACCATGTGACATAACTTAAAGGGGTTGTCAAGGACAAAAAAAAATAAGAGCCCCTTTTTTTCTTTTTTTTTTTTTTTTTGAAAGACCTCTCCCTGTCTGTCTTCAATTTGGGTGTGGTTTTACAACTACCATACCCAACCTGGAGACAGACAGGGAGAGGTCTTTGAAAGAAAAAGACTTTATTAGAAGATCGCACCAAAGCCAGTGGAGACTAGTTGAGTTTATCTCCAGCTGCAAGCAATATTTTTCGGACCCCCTGCAAATACGTTTTGGGGTGGGCAGGGGGATTGTCAGGCTCTTAAAGGGGTACTCTGCCCCTAGATATGTTATGCCCTATTCAAAGGATAGGGGATAACATGTCTGATTGCGCTGGGACCCCCTGAGATTTCCGGTGCGGCACCCCAGTCATCCAGTGCACGGAGTGAACCGGATGACTGGTGACCATAGCCGTCATGCACCCTCCATTCATGTCTATGGGAGGAGGCGTGACGACTATGTTCTAGCTGTACTGCCACCTCCTATAGACATGGAGGGGGCGTGGTGTGATGGCACGAATATGGAAGCATGGGGCTGGATCGTGGGGTAGTGTCCCAGCAGCTGGATCCCATGCAAAAAGGGATAACCTGTCTAGGGGCGAAGTACAACCCAAAACTCAGATGTATAATTCCTTAGAGCAGAAGAGTTCATGAATCCGCACCGGTCATAGTAAAGATTGTAGTTATGTGTAAGATAAGAAACTTATGGATAATACATATGGCTCTTCCTTCTGTTAGGTGGCTGTCCTGTATACCATGCCAGAACCCCTGGATCTCTCCCCGCCGGATATCCCAGAACCGAGCTTCCTAGAGACCTTACTGCGCTATGGACTCTTTTGTGGAGCAATTTTCCAGCTCATATGCATTTTGGCTATTATATTCCCTGGTAGCAGTTCAAAGGAAATGGTGAGTTGTATGAACTAATCTCGTGTTATGGTCCCTTTAAATGGGCCGACTATACAGGAGCGCTCTGCTTTTGATCACATCTTCCTATAATAGTTGCATGTATGTCAACTGCAGAAGGACAATGCAGAAGTAATGTCTAAGATCAGTGATCAAAAAAAAAAGTATCCCTCTTAATCTTAATCTCCACTGATCACCAGAATGGGGGACCTTAAAGAGAATCTGACAGCTAGCCCACCCACTCTAAACCCAGTATACTCGGTTATAGTGTGGATGAACAGCTAGAAATTAAGGGGTTACTCGCTGAAATCTGTATGTGCAGAGTTATGCTTGGAAACAGCTTTATTCCTAATGGGCCACATTGGAGGCGGGGAGCTGGCTGGCCGAGCTCCCCTGCCTCATCTATATTCACTTGCCGGACCAACCCTGGCTTGATGATCTCATAGTTTAGGGCTTATAATTCCAGTGAAAACAAATCTTAAAGTGAACCTGTCATTAGCAAAAACTTTTTATATAATGTAGATAATACTATTATATGTATATTTGTAATATTCATTGGTTAAAAAATTTTGTTTATTTGTGGGTGAAAAATTGCTGTCCCTGCAGCTATTGCCTGTGTGTCTCTGTGAGGAGTCCAGATACAGGAAGTGAGGGCAGGAGAAGCAGGGCTCTGTGCAGGCTCCTGGCTTGTCAATCATCCTATGTGAGCCGGGAGTGTGTCACAGAGCCCTGCTTGTCCTTAGTGTACAGAGCCCTGCTTGTCCTCAGTGTACAGAGCCCTGCTTGTCCTCAGTGCACAAAGCCCTGCTTGTCCTCAGTGTACAGAGCACTGCTTGTCCTCAGCGTACAGAGCACTGCTTGTCCTCAGTGTACAGAGCCCTGCTTGTCCTCAGTGTACAGAGCCCCGCTTGTCCTCAGTGTACAGAGCCCCGCTTGTCCTCAGTGTACAGAGCCCCGCTTGTCCTCAGTGTACAGAGCCCCGCTTGTCCCCAGTGTACAGAGCCCCGCTTGTCCTCAGTGTACAGAGCCCCGCTTGTCCTCAGTGTACAGAGCCCCGCTTGTCCTCAGTGTACAGAGCCCCGCTTGTCCTCAGTGTACAGAGCCCCGCTTGTCCTCAGTGTACAGAGCCCCGCTTGTCCTCAGTGTACAGAGCCCCGCTTGTCCCCATTTCATGTACAGAGCCCTGCTTGTCCTCAGTGTACAGAGCCCCGCTTGTCCTCGGTGTACAGAGCCCTGCTTGTCCTCGGTGTACAGAGCCCTGCTTGTCCTCGGTGTACAGAGCCCTGCTTGTCCTCGGTGTACAGAGCCCAGTTTGTCCTCAGTGTACAGAGCCCCGCTTGTCCTCGGTGTACAGAGCCCCGCTTTTCCTCGGTGTACAGAGCCCCACTTTTCCTCGGGGTACAGAGCCCCGCTTGTCCTGGGCGTACAGAGCCCCGCTTGCCCTGGGCGTACAGAGCCCCGCTTGTCCTGGGCGTACAGAGCCCTGCTTGTCCTGGGCGTACAGAGCCCCGCTTATCCTGGGCGTACAGAGCCCCGCTTGTCCCCATTTCATGTCCATCTCCCTTAATATATGCCAGGGTGCGGGGGAAACATTTAAAAAAAAAACTGATGCTTACCTAGCCCCGTAGATCTGCTGCAGATCCTGTTTTCCTCTTAGCAGTCCCGGTCTCTGCTTCCTCTTTTAGGAACAAGCAGCTGGTTGCAGGACCTTCCCGCTCGGCCAATCACTGGCTGAGACAAGTTACTGCTCCGTCCAGTGATTGGCTGTGCGGGAAGGTCCTACATCAAGCTGCTTATCCCTGAAGAAGGAAGCAGAGAAGACACCGGGGCTGATCGGAGGTTAACCGGATTTGCGGCAGACCTACATGGGTGGGACTAGGTAAGTTATTTAAAGTTTTGACCGCGCCCCAGCACCATATTTGACACGAACAGGGGGGGGGTCAGGTCTTCAAATGCAAGGAAATAATCGCAGGATATTGCAGACACGTATTCTCAGTAATCACGAATGGCTAATATCTCGAGTGTTTTTGCGATAAATCGTGCAGAGAAATTGTGATTGTGCTCCTTAAAGGGGTACTCCGCCCCGAGACACCTTGGGGAAGATTTATCAAACCCTGTCCAGAGGAAAAGTTGCTGAGTTGCCCATAGCAACCAATCAGATCGCTTCTTTCATTTTGCAGAGGCCTTTTAAAAAATGAAAGCAGCGATCTGATTGGTTGCTATGGGCAACTGGGCCACTTTTCCTCTGGACAGGTTTTGATAAATCTCCCCCCTATGTGTGAACAAAGCCTTATTATTATTATTATTAACCTCGGCTGTTTTACTTTTTCTTCAGGATTCCGACTCTTCTGAAGTCAAAAGCACAGAAGTGTTGAAAAAACCCAAGATGGCTCTAGTGACGGCGGGGAAAAAGCAAAAGAAAGAGACAAAGAAAAAGCGGTGAAAAAGAAGAAAAATACTTGAAAAAAACATTTCTTACACACAGGACTGGTCAGATTATTCACTTCCGCTTTCTTCCTATGACAACACCTCCTGTTTGGTGCTCTTCTGAGTGTTATCATAGGGACAGTGTGCGAATTTAGATCAGTCGTCTCCAAACTGCGGCCTGCCAGAAGTTGCAAAACTACAACTCCCAGCATGCCCGGACAGCCAACGGCTGTCCGGGCATGCTGGGAGTTGTTGTTTTGCAATAGCTGCAGGGCCACTGCTTGAAGACCACTGGTCTAGATTAAAGGGGTATTTCAGGAAAAAACTTTTGTTTTGATATCAACTGGTGCCAGAAAGTTTAACAGATTTGTAAATTTCTTCAATTAAAAAATCTTAATCCTTCCAATAATTACCAGCTGCTGAAGTTGAGCTGCTCTTTTCTGTCTGGCAACAGTGCTCTCTGCTGACATCTCTGCTTGTCTCGGGAACTGCACAGAGTAGAAGAGGTTTGCTATGGGGATTTGCTTCTAAACTGGGCGGTTCCCGAGACAGGTGTCATCAGAGAGCAGTTAGACAGAAAAGAACAACTCAACTTCAGCAGCTCAAAGCATTAAGATTTTTTAATAGAAGTAATTTACAAATCTGTTTAACTTTCTGGAGCTAGTTGAGATATATATATATATATATATATATATATATATATATATATATATATAAAAGTTTTTTCCTGGATAACCCCTTTAATAGTGCAATTGGGCTATTGATGCCAAGATTTTCGGGAGGCATCTGAATAAAGTAATAAACAACAAAAAAAAAAGGCTTGAAAATGAAAAAAATGTTCATGTTGGCTTTTATTACTTAGTTGATACCCCCCCTCCCCCCCGTATGCATGTACGTCTTTTCCTTATTGACAGCGGCATTTAATTCCCCTCTTTTTTTTATACTTTAATGTCAGTATGGGGGACAATAAATTAGACTTTGTTTTTTTTTTTTTCATTTTTGTGTTTTTATTATCTTTTCCGTATGAAAAAAAAACAACTTTATTTAAAATAAATGAAAATGCAATCCAGAAGATAAAACAGGGAAAGGGAACACCACAAAACATGGGATTTGGAGTGGGAGGAACAAGAACAATGTTAGGAAAGGATAGGCAAGGATAGGCAAATCAACTATAACAAAGCAATAAGAAATGGTACCGGGCAATGTAGATTTAGCCACAGAAAATGCAAGCACATGCTACTCACAAATCTAGAGCAGGAGATGACGTACCACCAGGATTGATGTCTCCGAAGCACGGATAAATCGGGAGGAGGTCAAAATGACATACCGATGTATCCGTGCTCGGACAGGCAGGGGTCCCATTCATTTCAATGGCCGGATTGTAGTCATTTCCCGAGCACATACAAGTTATGGATCCGACTGAGAAACAGTTGACTTGCAGCGATTTTCAGTCCAAGACAAAAAACTCGTATAAGGCTGCATTCGCACTGCGGTGGTGTCCGGCTGGGGGAGGGGAAAACTGTGTGCCCCCGTACCCTAGCTGAACTGGCGCAGAACTCCATTGACTATAATGAGCCGAGCGGAGTCAAACAGGGACTCCGGTCGGCTCATTTTTGCCCTGTATCCGGTTTTGTGACCGGACCTAAAACTGCAGTGAACTACGGTAGGTCCGGTCACAAAACCGGATACGGGGCAAAAATGAGCCGACCGGAGTCACTGTTTGACTCCTGTTGGCTCATTAAAGTTAATGGAGTTTGGCGCCGGTCCAGCTGGGGTACGGGAGCGCACGGTTTTCCCCTCCCCCAGCCGGATCCGGCAGCCGTACACTCCAACCGCAGTGTGAATGCAGCCTTAGCTGGAGAAATGAACGTAACGTAGTCACTAGGCGACTACACTCGGGTCATCGAAATGAATAGGGCCCCTGCCCGTCCGAGCACGGATACGTTGGCGTGTCATTCTGACGTGTGTCGTCCGTGTGTCGTAGGAAAAAAAAAAAAACGTGGTGTGAATGAGGCCTAACACTGGATCCAAACAGTGGAGCCAGAATAATAGAAAATACAGAAACCAACAGAATAAGAGAAAGAAAAGGAAAAGAGAGTAAGGGGGGAAAAAAGAAGAATCGGTGCCCACAGGGAGACAACTGAATTAGAGGTGAAGCCTGCAGAGCAAAATGGCCCAACATAGTTTTGCTTCTCTTTTGTACATACATGAAAAGTTACCTAAATAACAGGGATTCTATAATACTGTGTTTCCCAATCAGGGTGCCTCCAGCTGTTGCAAAACTACAACTCGCAGCATGCCCAGACAGTTAAAGGGACATTATGAGAAACTGAACTTATCAGACACTTTTCCCCTATCCACAGGTCGGACCTCCCCCGGTCTTCTTACCCACCCTCGGCGTGCTCCAACCCCTTACCTACCTAGACGTGGGCAATCAGCCAATCACCAGCTTCAGCGATGTCCCGCCTCACTTGCCCACATCCAGGAAGGTGGGGGCCGGAGAGCGCAAGGACGGGTAAGTAGCCAAGGCCCCACACAGGTGACCCAATGGTTCCTGCATGACATTCACTTCTCTCACCAGAACTCTCCCTATTACTGGGCCCTGGTCTCTTCCACCACCATTACCCCCTCCATACGCCCTTCCAAACCAAAAAGAATCTCCCCGGGAGTGAGAGCGGTGAATTTCACCCATCTGAACACGCTATTTCATGTCATCGCCAAGCGCCTAGACATGCAAGATGGCAGCCGACTAGAGCCACCGGCAGAAAACATTTTGGTGATAAAAGAAGAAGCTGAACTGGGGGCATTAAAGGGGTACTCTGGTGGAAAAAATTTTTTTCCCACTGGTGCCAGAGAGTTAAACAGATTTTAAAATGACTTAATCTTAATCCTTCCAGTACTTATCAGCTGCTGTATGCTCCAGAGGAAGTTGTATAGTTCTTTCCGGTCTGACCACAGTGCTCTGTGTGTATCAGGAACTGTCCGGAGCAGGAGAGGTTTGCTATGGGCATTGGCTCCTTCTCTGGACAGTTCAATTATTATGTAGCCCCTCCATAAGTAGGAATGTCCCTAGGTAGGTAGTGTCTCCCCCCCCAAATAAGAGGGTAGGTAGTGGTAGGTCTCACCATTTTAATCACAGTCAGTCAGACACAGATCTCTATATGCTAAGTGATTAAAGGGGTACTCCGGTGGAAAACTTTTTTTTTTTTTTTTAAATGAACCAGTGCCAGAAAGTTAAACAGATTTGTAAATGACTTTTATTAAAAAAATCTTTAGCCTTCCAGTACTTTTTAGCAGCTGTATGCTACAGAGGAAATTCTTTACTTTTTGAATTTCTTTTTTGTCTTGTCCACAGTGCTCTCTGCTGGCACCTCTGTCCGTGTCAGGAACTGTCCAGAGCAGCATAGGTTTGCTATGGGGATATTCTCCTGCTCTGGACAGTTCCTGATACGGACATCAGGTGTCAGCAGAGAGCACTGTGGACAACACAAAAAAGAAATTCAAAAAAATGTTTTTCCTCTGTAGCATACAGCTGCTAAAAAGTACTGAAAGGATTAAGATTTTTTAATAGAAGTAATTTGCAAATCTGTTTAACTTTCTGGAGCCAGTTGATATAACAAAAGAAAGTTTTTTCCTGGAATACCCCTTTAATTCTTTTGACCGAATCAAACTTTCGATATGCAAACTTGGCAGCAGCCTCCCATTGTTATCAATGGGAGGCTGACAGGATATTTCCAGCTGGAAATTCCGTAATGTGAACCTAACCTAAGGCTCCAAGTGGAATCCCCTTAAATTTCCTCCTGGAATGTCCATACTGTGAACGAGCCCTAAGCCTAGGTTCACACTACAGAATTTCTGAGCGGAATTCCGCAGTCAATGGGATTCCGCTGCGCAGTCCACACTACCGAATTTCAGCAGCGGATATTCTGACACTTAATTTCCGCTGGCAAAATCATTATTTGGGTAATTTTTTTAGGTGGAACCCAAGCAGGAGACATTACCGTCTATGGGGACGGCAATGTCTGCGCGGTCCTAGAGCCGACTGGCGATTCCGCAGTGTGAACCTAGCCTAAGGCTCCAAATTGAGACTTTTCCATGTGCAAGATGTATTTGGCCATTTTCACACGGCGGAATTTCCGAGCGGAATACGGCCGTAAAAAATTTAGTTGCAGCAGAATCCCTTTGCTTTCAATGGGATTCTGCTGCACCGTGCACAGGGCGGAATTTCCGCGTCAGATGTTTCTGCCATGGAAATCCGGATTCCGGCATCTGCGGTAACATTATGGAGGGGAGATTTATCATAACCTGTATAGAGGAAGAGTGGAGCCGTTGCCCATAGCAACCAATCAGATCGCTGCTTTCATTTTTCACAGGCCTCTTCAAAAATGAAAGCAACGATCTGATTGGTTGCTATGGGCAACTGCACCACTCTTCCTCTACACAGGTGTTGATAAATCTCCCCCCATTGAACCTGTTAGATGTTTCTGCGGATTCCGCCTGGAAATGCAGCGCCATCTATGGAGACGGCACATTTCGGAGCGGTCCTAATGCCGCCAAATCCGAGTGGTCCTAATGCCGCCATATTTTCCGGCGGGAACATGTGAGCGTTGACTATAAATTTGTCCTGTAAATCAGATAGAACCGATCATTATGACTATTGGGGCTCGTGACTATTCCTGTCATCTGACGTTGACGGTCGGTTCACAGCGACAATGTAAACCCCTCCTTAGGCCGGGTTCACACCACGTTTTTGCGATACAGTTCCCGTATACGTTTTCAGTTTGAAAACCGTACGGAACCGTATTGAAAACCGTATGCATTGACTCTCCATTGAAAACCGTATGCCAAAAGATGCATCAGGTTGTGTCCGTTTTGCATCTTATACGGTTTTGTCCGTTTTTTTTTCCCGTACCCCAAACCGTTGCCTACCCCGTTTTTTGGTCCGGGTGAAAAACCGTATTAAACCATATACCTTTTTTTTTTTTTTTTTTCTACATGGGAACCGTAGAGAACTGTATGAGCGTACGGTTCCATCCGGTTTTCACCATACAGTTTTTGACTTTGCCCAGTTTTTTTTTCTTGGAATTTCAATCAAACAAGTGAAACTTTATTCATAATGGAGTGAAAAGTTAAAAACGTATTCTTTTTTTTAAATTTATTTTTATTTTATTTTTTAAACGGATCCTACCGGACATTATTGTTCAAACCGTATACGGTTTTTAACAATATATAGGTTGAAATTTGTACGCACACGTTTGTATACAGTTTAGTCAGGTTTTGAGGAATCAGTTTTTTCATCAAAAACCTGATACGGGAACTGTATTGCAAAAACGTGCGAAACCCTCAACCAGTGAAGTAGATTAGTCTTTGAATAGGGTCTTTGTGACGGGCGAGATTTATGGTGCATATTTGTGTCGGTAGCGACCTGGGTAACTGCGCTGCTGCTCGGGGTTTTACTAGTTTACTAATCCGTGGGTAGAATTCCTGAGACATAAGTAATGACATTCCAGGCAGACGTTCTTACCTCTAGGAGATGTCATTCAGGCATCTATATCAGTGTTTCCCAAGCAGGGTGCCTCCAGCTGTTGCAAAACTACAACTCCCAGCATGCCCGGACAGCCTTCGGCTGTCCGGGCATGCTGGGAGTTGTAGTTTTGCAACAGCTGGAGGCACCCTGCTTGGGAAACACGGATCGATATCATTTTAGGGTACGTTCCCACACAACGTATTTTGCTGCGTATTTGCTGCGTATTTGGTGCTGCGTATTTTCCTACCCATTGACTTCAACAGGGAAAATAAAATACGCAGCAGCAAATACGCAGCAAATACGCCGTGTAGGAACGTACCCTTAAGGTGTGAATGTTAGTATTTTGTATTTCACATAAGAGCTATAGTTGTTCCATGAGGAAGTAAAACTTGTCTACTTCCCCTTTTGTTCAAAGGGACTTTTCCAGCAGAGTTCATTTTGGGAAAAAAATAAAAATAAAATAACATAAAAAGCCATCGTTTAAAGGGGTACTCCGGTGGAAAACTTATATATTTTTTTTTACATTATTTTTTTTTTAAATCAACTGGTGCCAGAAAGTTAAACAGATTTGTAAATTACTTTTATTAAAAAAAAATCTTAATCCTTCCAGTACTTATTAGCTGCTGAATACGGAGGAAATTCTTTTCTTTTTGGAACACAGAGCTCTTTGCTGACATCACGAGCACAGTGCTCTCTGCTGACATCACGAGCACAGTGCTCTCTGCTGACATCACGAGCACAGTGCTCTCTGCTGACATCACGAGCACAGAGCTCTCTGCTGACATCACGAGCACAGAGCTCTCTGCTGACATCACGAGCACAGTGCTCTCTGCTGACATCACGAGCACAGTGCTCTCTGCTGACATCACAAGCACTCTGCTCTCTGCTGACATCATGAGCACAGTGCTCTCTGCTGACATCACGAGCACAGAGCTCTCTGCTGACATCACGAGCACAGAGCTCTCTGCTGACATCACGAGCACAGAGCTCTCTGCTGACATCACGAGCACAGAGCTCTCTGCTGACATCACGAGCACAGTGCTCTCTGCTGACATCACGAGCACAGAGCTCTCTGCTGACATCACGAGCACAGAGCTCTCTGCTGACATCACGAGCACAGTGCTCTCTGCTGACATCAGGTGAGGCTGAGCACTGATGAAGAGATTGTGGTTGAAGGACCTGAACAGTGGGTGTAGTGGATGAAAATGGTGTTTTTTGGCCTTAAAGGGGTACTCCACCCTATCCAAAGGATAGGAGATAAGATGTCTGATCGCGGGGGTGCCGCAGCTGGGACCCCTGCGAATCTCTGTGCAGCACCGGGCATTCATTTAGAACACTGGGTGCCCGTGGCGGGGGTCGTGACATCACGGCCACACCCCTCCCAACATCACGCCACGCCCCCTCAATGCAAGTATATGGGAGGGGGCGTGGGGGCTGCCATGCCCCCCTCCCATAGACCTGCATTGAGGGGGCGTGGTGTGACATCACGAAGGGTCGTGGGCGTGACGTCATGACCCCCGCTCTAAGCGATGGGGCAGCGGAGTACCCCTTTAAGCCAAAATTTAAAAAAAAAAGGACCAGAAATATAAGGAGCGTGGTTTGCAAGCGGGACCGACATACTCACCAGGAGAAGCGGAGTGGAGTAAGGTACCAGAAGTCCCATAGACATACCTATCGTTTGTATCAATCATGGCTAATGACACAGGGAGGAACCATCGGAGACCACCATGATGGTTCAGACAACATGAACGTAATGACAGGTTCCCTTTAAGGGTGCGTTCACACTGCGGAATCTCCGCTCGCTGAAAAGATTATATAAAACTAGAGGAGGGCCCTAAAGGGATTTGTTTGATATAAGAAAAGTTTGACGGAATAAATGAAACTTTCTACTATACGTAGTATCTCAGTTCCTCAACATTTACAAGAAATGTGTTTGATGGGAACATTCCTGGTCACTGTCAGCAGCCTGGTACATCGCTAGTCCTGTCCTGTATTGTACAACCAGCAGCGGACCCAGCATTGCCCAGTCTTCCTACCTAAACCTTGTGGGAGCAACAATGACACGCTCGTCCTCATCCTCATCTTCTGACCAAATATCCAGTCCTCGTATCCCATCCTTATCTCACGTCCTCATATCCTGAACTTCTATCATGTCCTCATATTCCATCCTCATATCCCGTCCTCATATCCCATCCTCATATCCTGTCCTCATATCCTGTCCTCATATCCCGTCCTCATATCCTGTCCTCATATCCCGTCCTCATATCATGTCCTCATATCCCGTCCTCATATCACGTCCTCATATCCCGTCCCCATATCACGTCCCCATATCACGTCCTCATATCATGTCCTCATATCCCGTCCCCATATCCTGTCCTCATATCCCGTCCCCATATCACGTCCTCATATCATGTCCTCATATCCCGTCCCCATATCCTGTCCTCATATCCCGTCCCCATATCACGTCCTCATATCCTGTCCACATATCCCGTCCCCATATCACGTCCTCATATCCTGTCCTCATATCCCATCCTCATATCCTGTCCTCCCAACCTACCTCATATCCTGTCCACATATCCCATCCCCATATCACGTCCTCATATCCCATCCTCATATCCTGTCCTCCCAACCTACCTCATATCCTGACCTACTATCCCGACCTCATATCCTGATCTCATATGCCGACCCCATATTCTGTCCTCATATCCTGATTTCATATCCCATCCTAATATCCTGCCCTCATATCCTGACATCCCATCTTACTATCCCAACCTCATATTCCGACCTCATATCCTGTCCTCATATCCCGTCATCATATCACACACACTGGATGGGTGAACACACCCTAAAGCCACATTCACATGGTAGTATTTAGGTCACCATTTTGCATTAGCTGCCCGGAGTCAGGCAGTGTCTCTGGTTGGCTCATTTACCAAACGTATCAATTTTTTAAACAGAACTGAACACCGGACATGGTTGGAAAATGAGCCAACGGTATACACTACCTGCCTCTAGGTGGCTCATTGAAATTGTTGGGATATGGTGGGGATAAGGTAGCGATAATGCAGGAGGCGGTTCTTAAATACCCCAGACATATGTGAGTGCCAGATAGGGAGATATATATGCACCCTATGTGCACACGCCACAATTTCCGAGCGGAGTTTGGCGGAAAAATTCTGCTGAATTTCCATGGCAGATGTTTCCGCTGCAGATGCAGAAATTCCGGCAATAAATAATGTTTATTCTTTAGGTGGAATCCGCTCGGAAATGCGTTGACTTCTATGGAGACAGTGGATTTTCCTGCAGTCCTAGCACCGGCAGAACATGCTATTCAGGGCCGGCTCTGCCTATAGGCAAAATAGTCAGCCTCCTACAGCGCCCTCCTGATGGGGGCGCCACTCTGCCTGCCACAAGAAAGTTAGACAACCAGCATCCGAACCACTTGATCAGCCAGCAGCATGAGGAGATTTGTTACAGTGTGTCACCCCAATAGTAAAGAGATTACATGAGGAGGGGGTTTGTTACAGTGTGTCACCCCAGTAGTAAGGAGATTACATGAGGAGGAGGTTTGTTACAGTGTGTCACCCCAGTAGTAAGGAAATTACATGAGGAGGAGGTTTGTTACAGTGTGTCACCCCAGTAGTAAGGAGATTACATGAGGAGGAGGTTTGTTACAGTGTGTCAACCCAGTAGTAAGGAGATTACATGAGGAGGGGGTTTGTTACAGTGTGTCACCCCAGTAGTAAGGAGATTACATGAGGAGGAGGTTTGTTACAGTGTGTCACCCCAGTAGTAAGGAGATTACATGAGGAGGAGGTTTGTTACAGTGTTTCACCCCAGTAGTAAGGAGATTACATGAGGAGGAGGTTTGTTACAGTGTGTCACCCCAGTAGTAAGGAGATTACATGAGGAGGAGGTTTGTTACAGTGTTTCACCCCAGTAGTAAGGAGATTACATGAGGAGGAGGTTTGTTACAGTGTGTCACCCCAGTAGTAAGGAGATTACATTAGGAGGAGGCTTGTTACAGTAGTAAGCTGGGGCATGTCAGAGGCCGTGCCAATGGGTGGAGTCAAGGGGGCAGAAAAATTAGCCCTCATTAACATAATACATGCAAGCTATAATAAAAATAAACCATAAATAATCACTTAGGGGTAGATTTATGGAAACCTGTGCAATAGAAAAAATGAGGAGGAGGTTTGTTACAGTGTGTCACCCCAGTAGTAAGGAAATTACATGAGGAGGAGGTTTGTTACAGTGTGTCACCCCAGTAGTAAGGAGATTACATGAGGAGGAGGTTTGTTACAGTGTGTCACCCCAGTAGTAAGGAGATTACATGAGGAGGGGGTTTGTTACAGTGTGTCACCCCAGTAGTAAGGAGATTACTTGAGGATGAGGTTTGTTACAGTGTGTCACCCCAGTAGTAAGGAGATTACATTAGGAGGAGTTTTGTTACAGTGTGTCACCCCAGTAGTAAGGAGATTACATGAGGAGGAGGTTTGTTACAGTGTGTCACCCCAGTAGTAAGGAGATTACATGAGGAGGAGGTTTGTTACAGTGTGTCAGCCCAGTAGTAAGGAGATTACATGAGGAGGAGGTTTGTTACAGTGTGTCACCCCAGTAGTAAGGAGATTACATGAGGAGGAGGTTTGTTACAGTGTGTCACCCCAGTAGTAAGGTGATTACATGAGGAGGGGGTTTGTTACAGTGTGTCATCCCAGTAGTAAGTAGAATACATGAGGAGGAGGCTTGTTACAGTAGTAAGCTGGGGCATGTCAGAGGCCGTGCCAATGGGTGGAGTCAAGGGGGCAGAAAAATTAGCCCCCATTAACATAATACATGCAAGCGATAATAAAAATAAACCATAAATAATCACTTAGGGGTAGATTTATGGAAACCTGTGCAATAGAAAAAATGACCAGTTGCCCATAGCAACTAATCACTTCTTTCATTTTACAGAGGCCTTTTCAGAAATGGAAGAAGTGATCTGATTGGTTGCTATGGGCAACTGGTCACTTTTCCTCTGCACAGGTTTTGAGCAATCTCCCCCTTGGTGCTGTGACATCACTGTGTATTATCCCTGTACTGTGACATCACTGTGTATTATCCCTGTACTGTGACATCACTGTGTATTATCCCTGTACTGTGACATCACTGTGTATTATCCCTGTACTTTGACATCACTGTGTATTATTCTTATACTGTGATCGTAGGCGTGCGCAGCCTATTGCATTACGGTGTGCAAAACTCACGCCGCACGCGTGCATATATATATATACACACACACACATACACTATATATACACACACACATACACACTCACAAATACACTCTTGCTTGCATGCACAAAGACCTGCACTCATATAGGTGCAGTATAAGTCCCTGCACATTAGGTTGGCAGTACAGTTTCCCCACATTAGGTTTGCAGTACAGTTTCCCCACATTAGGTTGGCAGTACAGTTCCCCCACATTAGGTTGGCAGTATAGTTTCCACACATTAGGTTGGCAGTATAGTTTCCACACATTAGGTATACTTCCCCACATTAGGTTGGCAGTACAGTTTCCCCACATTAGGTGCAGTACAGTTCCCCCACATTAGGTGCAGTAAAGTTCCCCCACATTAGGTTGGCAGTACAGTTTCCCCACATTAGGTTGGCAGTACAGTTCCCCCACATTAGGTGTGCAGTACAGTTCCCCCACATTAGGTTGGCAGTATAGTTCCCCCACATTAGGTTGGCAGTATATTTTCCCCACATTAGGTTCAGTATAGGTCCCCACATTAGGTAGGCAGTATAGTTCCCCACATTAGGTGCAGTACAGTTCCCCCACATTAGGAGCAGTAGAGTTCCCCCACATTAGGTTGGCAGTACAGTTCCCCCACATTAGGTTTGCAGTACAGTTCCCCCACATTAGGTTGGCAGTACAGTTCCCACACATTAGGTTGGCAGTACAGTTCCCCCACATTAGGTGCAGTATAGTTCCCCCACATTAGGTGCAGTATAGTTCCCCCCACATTAGGTTGGCAGTACAGTTCTCCCACATTAGGTTGGCAGTATAGTTCCCCCACATTAGGTGCAGTATAGTTCCCCCACATTAGGTGCAGTATAGTTCCCCCACATTAGGTGCAGTATAGCTCCCCACATTAGGTGCAGTAAAGCTCCCCACATTAGGTGCAGTATAGCTCCCCACATTAGGTGCAGTATAGCTCCCCACATTAGGTTGGCAGTATAGTTCCCCCACATTAGGTGCAGTATAGTTCCCCACATTAGGTGCAGTATAGTTCCCCCACATTAGGTGCATTATAGCACCCCATATTAGGTGCAGTAGAACTCCCCACATTAGGTGCAGTATAGTTCCCCCACAGACATACAGCCTTCAGCCATATACAGTGTATGGCTGGAGGCTGTATGCCTGTGTACTGCCCCACTTCAGCGGGGCCGCTGAAAAGTAACGAGACATCCTTGTGTCCTGAAATGATCTTTTGGGACACAGGGATGTCCAGAATGTGACGAGGGCCCCCTGTGGTGGTCAGGGCCAGAGTGAGGCCCCAACCAGAGCAAGGCCTTAGGCAGCAGCCTAAATGGCCTAATTGGTAGAGCCGCCTCTGCCCTCCCGTGATACAAGAGACGAGGATTACAGTATCTCCTCCAGCCTGGAAATAAAACATTTGATTTTATATGACTGTATTGTTATTTCGGTGACTATACTATTACATACAATTGTGCAAGTCCCACTCCCCCTCCCATAAACTTGCATAGCGGGGGCGGGGGGTGACATCACATGGGGGCGGAGTCGTGATGTCACGACACCCCGGCCCCGTGGTTGCCACCCAGCTGTTTGTGGAGAGCTGGGTGGCGAATACAAGATTGTGGGGGTCCCCAGCGGTGGAATCCCCCGCGGTGAGACATCTTATCCCCTATCCTTTGGATAGGGGATACGATGTCTCAGGGCCGGAGTACCCCTTTAAAGAAGAAGTTACAGGTCTGTGAGAGCCAGAAATCTTGCTTGTTTGTAGGTGACCAGATACTTATTTTCCACCATAATTTGCAAATAAATTCTTTAAAAATCAGACAATGTGATTTTATGGATTTTTTTTCTCATTCTGTCTCTCATAGTTGGGGTTATAACTAGAGATGAGCGAACTTACAGTAAATTCGATTCGTCACAAACTTCTCGGCTCGGCAGTTGATGACTTTTCCTGCATAAATTAGTTCAGCTTTCCGGTGCTCCGGTGGGCTGGAAAAGGTGGATACAGTCCTATGAGACTCTTTTCTAGGACTGTATCCACCTTTTCCAACCCACTGGAGCACCTGAAAGCTGAACTAATCTACGCAGGATAAGTCATCAACTGCCGAGCCGAGAAGTTCTTGACGAATCGAATTTACTGTAAGTTCGCTCATCTCTAGTTATAACCTATGATGAAAATTACAGGCGCCTCCCTTATCTTTTTAAGTGGGAGAACTTACACAATTGGTCGCTGACTAAATACTTTTTTGCCCCACTCTATGTACTATTACTAGGATATGAAGCCTTGGCAGCAGCGGGCACTTCTATGTGAAATTCTTGTAAATACTTAGTGTCAGTGTGTGATTGCCCCAGGGCAGTGTTCCCCAACCTGAGGCTTTTCAGCTAGGTCAAAACTACAATTCCCATCGTGCCCGGACAGCCTCCGGCTGTCCGGGCATGATGGGAGTTGTAGTTTTGCCCCAGCTGGAAAGTCATAATTTGCAGAATACTGCCCACAGGATGCCCATTTCGGATGTGGCACATGCACTGGGTTATTCACACATTCCCAGATAGCCTTCAGTTGTTCGGGCATGATGGGAGTTGTAGTTTTGCACCAGCTGGAGGCATACAGGATGCCCACTTCTGATGTGGTACATGCACTGGGTTATCCATACGTGCCCAGATAGCTTTCAGCTGGAGGGGCATGAAGTGCTATAGTTTTGCACCAACTAAAAAGCTACGGAATGCCCACTTCTGATGTGGTGCATGCACTATGTTATCTGTATATCTCTGAATAGCCTACAGCTGTCCAGGCATGATGGGAGTAGTAGTTCTGCCCCAGCTTTGGCTGTCCATGCATCATGAGAGTTGTAGTTTTGCCCCAGCTGGAGAGCCACAGATTGCAGAATACTGGCCAGAGGATGCCCACTTCCGATATGGTGCGTCCATACATGCCCGTAAAGCCTGCAGCTGGTGCGGCATGATGGGAGTTGTAGTTTTGAAACTAGAGAGCCACAGGATGCCCATTTCTGATGCGGTACACTCACTGGGTTATCCATTTATGCCCGGATAGTCCTCGGCTATGATGGGAGTTGTAATTTTGCAACTAGAGTCACATGATGCCCATTTCTGATGCGGTACACACACTGGGTTATCCATATATGCCCGGATAGCCCTCAGCTATGATGGGAGTTGTAGTTTTGCAACTAGAGAGCCACAGGATGCCCATTTCTGATGCGGTACACACACTGGGTTATCCATATATGCCCGGATAGCCCTCAGCTATGATGGGAGTTGTAGTTTTGCAACTAGAGAGCCACATGATGCCCATTTTTGATGCGGTACACACACTGGGTTATCCATATATGCCCGGATAGCCCTCAGCTATGATGGGAGTTGTAGTTTTGCAACTAGAGAGCCACATGATGCCCATTTCTGATGCGGTACACACACTGGGTTATCCATATATGCCCGGATAGCCCTCAGCTATGATGGGAGTTGTAGTTTTGCAACTAGAGAGCCACATGATGCCCATTTTTGATGCGGTACACACACTGGGTTATCCATATATGCCCGGATAGCCCTCAGCTATGATGGGAGTTGTAGTTTTGCAACTAGAGAGCCACATGATGCCCATTTCTGATGCGGTACACACACTGGGTTATCCATATATGCCCGGATAGCCCTAAGCTATGATGGGAGTTGTAGTTTTGCAACTAGAGAGCCACATGATGCCCATTTCTGATGCGGTACACACACTGGGTTATCCATATATGCCCGGATAGCCCTCAGCTATGATGGGAGTTGTAGTTTTGCAACTAGAGAGTCACAAGATGCCCATTTCTGATGCGGTACACACACTGGGTTATCCATATATGCCCGGATAGTCCTCGGCTATGATGGGAGTTGTAGTTTTGCAACTAGAGAGCCACATGATGCCCATTTCTGATGCGGTACACACACTGGGTTATCCATATATGCCCGGATAGCCCTCAGCTATGATGGGAGTTGTAGTTTTGCAACTAGAGTCACATGATGCCCATTTCTGATGCGGTACACTCACTGGGTTATCCATATATGCCCGGATAGCCCTAAGCTATGATGGGAGTTGTAGTTTTGCAACTAGAGAGCCACATGATGCCCATTTCTGATGCGGTACACTCACTGGGTTATCCATATATGCCCGGATAGCCCTCAGCTATGATGGGAGTTGTAGTTTTGCAACTAGAGAGCCACATGGTGCCCATTTCTGATGCGGTACACACACTGGGTTATCCATATATGCCCGGATAGCCCTCAGCTATGATGGGAGTTGTAGTTTTGCAACTAGAGAGCCACATGATGCCCATTTCTGATGCGGTACACACACTGGGTTATCCATATATGCCCGGATAGCCCTCAGCTATGATGGGAGTTGTAGTTTTGCAACTAGAGAGTCACAAGATGCCCATTTCTGATGCGGTACACACACTGGGTTATCCATATATGCCCGGATAGCCCTCAGCTATGATGGGAGTTGTAATTTTGCAATTAGAGAGCCACAGGATGCCCATTTCTGATGCGGTACACACACTGGGTTATCCATATATGCCCGGATAGCCCTCAGCTATTATGGGAGTTGTAGTTTTGCAACTAGAGAGCCACAGGATGCCCATTTCTGATGCGGTACACACACTGGGTTATCCATATACGCCCGGATAGCCCTCAGCTATGATGGGAGTTGTAGTTTTGCAACTAGAGAGCCACAGGATGCCCATTTCTGATGCGGTACACACACTGGGTTATCCATATATGCCCGGATAGCCCTAAGCTATGATGGGAGTTGTAGTTTTGCAACTAGAGTCACATGATGCCCATTTCTGATGCGGTACACTCACTGGGTTATCCATATATGCCCGGATAGCCCTAAGCTATGATGGGAGTTGTAGTTTTGCAACTAGAGAGCCACATGATGCCCATTTCTGATGCGGTACACTCACTGGGTTATCCATATATGCCCGGATAGCCCTCAGCTATGATGGGAGTTGTAGTTTTGCAACTAGAGAGCCACATGGTGCCCATTTCTGATGCGGTACACACACTGGGTTATCCATATATGCCCGGATAGCCCTCAGCTATGATGGGAGTTGTAGTTTTGCAACTAGAGAGCCACATGATGCCCATTTCTGATGCGGTACACACACTGGGTTATCCATATATGCCCGGATAGCCCTCAGCTATGATGGGAGTTGTAGTTTTGCAACTAGAGAGTCACAAGATGCCCATTTCTGATGCGGTACACACACTGGGTTATCCATATATGCCCGGATAGCCCTCAGCTATGATGGGAGTTGTAGTTTTGCAACTAGAGAGCCACATGATGCCCATTTTTGATGCGGTACACACACTGGGTTATCCATATATGCCCGGATAGCCCTCAGCTATGATGGGAGTTGTAGTTTTGCAACTAGAGAGCCACATGATGCCCATTTCTGATGCGGTACACACACTGGGTTATCCATATATGCCCGGATAGCCCTAAGCTATGATGGGAGTTGTAGTTTTGCAACTAGAGAGCCACATGATGCCCATTTCTGATGCGGTACACACACTGGGTTATCCATATATGCCCGGATAGCCCTAAGCTATGATGGGAGTTGTAGTTTTGCAACTAGAGAGCCACAGGTTGTAGAACTCTGGCCCCAGGATGCCACTTCTGATGTGGTACATGCACTGGGTCATCCATATGATCCTATGCCAATGATTTCACTTCCTTTCTGTAACAAGTCATGTGCCAGCAATAAATGTTCTGTGCACATGCCAGAGAGAGCCTCCATTCTGGGCGGATGTGTCACCCTGTGTCAATGAATCAACACTCCTATTCACTAGGAAAGAATGAGGGAAGCAGGAAAAAGAGGCTCAGAATGGGAAGAAGAAAGAGGAGGAGGAGGAGAGAGATAAGGGAGGAGGGGAGGAGGAGCAGGGCACATAAAGAAATCTACAAGGAGAGGATGGGCAGGGGGCGGGGCCGCGCGGTGACTGACACACGTGACACCGCCTGGAGCACGTAGTTACCGAGCGGCGGCCTCTAGGGGGAGCTGGAGAGATTCAGTCGTACAGACACATGGAGGGACGGACTGAACCATCTCCGCCTCCAGGGGGGGTGGGCTGAACGCAGTCGCTCGGGAGGAGGAGGGAGCCACCGCCGCCGGCCGGGCGTGAACCTCAATCCAAGGAGAGACACAAACTTCTCGGGCCGGAGCATCACGGGGGCTCCATGGGAAAGAGATAAGAAGGCGGGCGGACATTGACCCCGTACAAGCGCTCCCTAACCCCCCTCTAATTGAGGGGGGGTCCCCGGAGACTAGGACAGCCACCCATACAACAACAAGGTGAGATTGAGGGGTGTCAGGGGGGACAGGGGCGGCATGGACGGCTGTATTGTATGAGGGGTCCTATCAGCACAGCACAGGGCAGGGTGGGATGAGCCCAGACTGCATGGTACTGTGTACACTTTATGGAGAGCTGCCTGGCAATGCCCACTCCACATATGTGCCACCCTAAATGGGTATATATATATATATATGAGTCACGTGACCATCGCTCCTACACCTACCTTGTTTACGTGACAAACTTCATAACGTACGTTGTACGGCGATGGCGAGACGTAAGGTACATACGGGATGGGGCCGGTGTGCGCCACAATGGGTATACGTGTATATGCGCCACAATGGGTAGACGTATATATGCGCCACAATGGGTATACGTATATATGCGCCACAATGGGTATACGTATATATGCGCCACAATGGGTATACGTATATATGCGCCACAATGGGTATACGTATATATGCGCCACAATGGGTATACGAATATATGCGCCACAATGGGTATACGTATATATGCGCCACAATGGGTATACGAATATATGCGCCACAATGGGTATACGAATATATGCGCCACAATGGGTATACGAATATATGCGCCACAATGGGTATACGAATATATGCGCCACAATGGGTAGACGAATATATGCGCCACAATGGGTAGACGAATATATGCGCCACAATGGGTAGACGTATATATGCGCCACAATGGGTATACGAATATATGCGCCACAATGGGTATACGAATATATGCGCCACAATGGGTATACGTATATATGCGCCACAATGGGTATACGTATATATGCGCCACAATGGGTATACGTATATATGCGCCACAATGGGTATACGAATATATGCGCCACAATGGGTATACGAATATATGCGCCACAATGGGTATACGAATATATGCGCCACAATGGGTATACGAATATATGCGCCACAATGGGTATACGAATATATGCGCCACAATGGGTAAACGTATATATGCGCCACAATGGATATAGGAATATATGCGCCACAATGGGTATACGTATATATGCGCCACAATGGGTATACGTATATATGCGCCACAATGGGTATACGTATATATGCGCCACAATGGGTATACGAATATATGCGCCACAATGGGTATACGAATATATGCGCCACAATGGGTATACGAATATATGCGCCACAATGGGTATACGTATATATGCGCCACAATGGGTATACGAATATATGCGCCACAATGGGTATACGTATATATGCGCCACAATGGGTATACGTATATATGCGCCACAATGGGTATACGAATATATGCGCCACAATGGGTATACGAATATATGCGCCACAATGGGTATACGAATATATGCGCCACAATGGGTAGACTAATATATGCGCCACAATGGGTATACGTATATATGCGCCACAATGGGTCTACGTATATATGCGCCACAATGGGTATACGTATATATGCGCCACAATGGGTATACGAATATATGCGCCACAATGGGTATACGAATATATGCGCCACAATGGGTATACGAATATATGCGCCACAATGGGTATACGAATATATGCGCCACAATGGGTATACGAATATATGCGCCACAATGGGTATACGAATACATACGGGATGGGCCGGTGTGCGCCACAATGGGTATATGTGTATATGCATAGCAGGTCCATGTTACCGATGTGCGCCACAATGGGTCTACGTATATATGCGCCACAATGGGTAGACGTATATATGCGCCACAATGGGTATACGTGTATATGCGTCACAGGTCCGTGCTATCACTCCTATAGATACATTGTTTATGTGAATAACTTCATTGCTTACGTTATACGGCAATGGCGATGGGGCCAGTGTGCACCACAATCAGGGCCGTTTGAAGGAATTGGGGGCCCCAAGCAAAATAGACATGAAGGCGCAAAGCCCCCCCGCCTCCCCACCTTACGCACGCAAAGCCTACAGGAACCACAGCATAGCCATACAGTTTAAATTCACCCCTTGTACCCCCAGATTACCCCCCTCCCCAAAGTAGAAAGGTAGTACCCCCAGATTAGACCCCCCCCCAGCTGGTACCTCTGCCGCTACAGTTGCCGGGAATTCAGGGCAGAACCTTCCCCAGTCCCCAGATAAGGGTTTGCACAGTTACTTGCACAGTTACGCGCGGTAATGATGTCCGTGCACGTCGCGCTCTCAAAATACCTAGGGCCGGCGTCAGAATGTAGTAACACCGGCCCTTGAATTCTGGGAGCGTGACTTGAGAGAACGTCAATACGAGGCCGACGCGCGTAGCTGTACGGCACTTAACTGGGGGCGGGGATATCAGGTGAGCCGGGCACCCAAAATAGGAGCCGGAGGCCGAGCGGCTTTAGTCTCTGCCTCCCGCTCCAGGCTCTCTCGCTGCTGGCCTGGCCGGCTGACAGGGCGTGCTGCCGAACCGGGATAGGGGTAGGAGGACCGCCCCCGGCACAACAAGTGCCAGCTCTGCTCGGGGCCCCAAACAATTGCTTGGTTTGCCTGTCCTGCAGCGACGGGCCCTGGCCACAATAGGTATACGTATATATATATGTGTCACGTGACCATCGCTCCTATAGCTACCTTAAACCTAATTACATACGTTATACGGTGACGAATAGGTGTCAGGTGCATACGGGATGGGGCCGGTGTGTGCCGCAATGGATATATACGTATATACGCGTCACACGTCTATGCTACCGCTCTTATAGATAACAGGAACAAAGGGAAATTCCAGCACCGCAGTCCCAGGATACCAATGGGAACACAGAACTCAGCATGCACGAACCAAGGAGTGACGCGTTTCGGCGGATGTAGCAATGGTGCATATGAGATGGGGGCGGTGTGACAATACTCTCGCTCCTATAGGTATATTGTTTACGTGAGAAACTTCATTACCTTAAAGGGGGACTCCGGTGGAATATATATATATATAATATAATATAATATTTTATTTTATTTTATTTTTCATATCAACTGGTGCCAGAAAGTTAAACAGATTTGTAAATGACTTCTATTAAAAAAATATTTATCCTTCCAATACTTTTTAGCAGCTGTATGCTACAGAGGAAATTCTGTTCTTTTTGAATTTCTTTTTTGTCTTGTCCACAGTGCTCTCTGCTGACACCTGATGTCCGTCCAGAGCAGCATAGGTTTGCTATGGGGATTTTCTCCTGCTCTGGACAGTTCCTGAGACGGACAGAGGTGTCAACAGAGAGCACTGTGCACAAGACAAAAAAGAAATTCAAAAAGAAAAGAGTTTCCTCTGTAGCATACAGCTGCTAAAAAGTACTGGAAGGGTAAAGATTTTTTTAATTTAAGTAATTTACAAATATGTTTAACTTTCTGGCACCAGTTGATTTGAAAAAAAATAATATATATATATGTTTTCCACCGGAGTACCCCTCTAAGTGACAATGAAGAGATGTCAGGTGCATACGGAATAGGGACTGTGTGTGTGTATATATGTATGTATATATATGTATATATATGTATATATGTGTGTGTGTGTGTGTGTGTGTGTGTGTGTGTGTATATATATATATATATATATATATATATATACACACACAGTTAGATAGATAGATATATATATATATATATATATATATATATATATATATATATATATATATACCTATCTATATCTATATCTAATTTGCGTATCATGCCCTATAGATGCGTTGTTTTTTGGATAATCCTAATAATATACATTCAATGGGTGCATACGGGATGGGGCTGTTGTGTGCGCGACATTTTATATACTAATATACGCATCACGTGTCCATGGTGACGCTTCAGTGAATACGTTGTTTACATGAAAATCATCATTATGTACGTTATAAAGTGATGTGGGGTGCATACGGGATGGGGCTTTGGGGGGGGGGGCGCGTAATTGATATCCGTATATATGTGTCATGTGATTATGCTGTCGCTCCAATAGATATATTGTTAAGGTGAGAAAAATCAGAACGTACGTTGGACGACGGCGAGACATCGGGTGCATATGTGATGTATCGCAACAGTGCTTTCCCTACATATCCAGCGTACAAAGATGCACAAGCGCAAATCTCTGGTCGAGCCACGATACGTGAGGAGAGGACTACGCTGTGACTTTGGTCGCACGACTATAGGTTACAGAGATAATGGCGTAAATTGCCAAAAGTTGCAAGTGACACAAAGTTTGGCGCAAGTGATGCTCTCACTGCCTGCAGCAACCCGTTGCGATAAGGGATACCATCAAGTTGCATCACTTTGACTGAACACCATAGCAGGGGTTATCCTGAACTGCTTTCTTTCAGGAACAGCGCCTCTCTTATCCTCAGTTTGGATGCGGTATTGCAGTTCAAGGGAATAGAGATGCGGACAGGCGCCATATTCTTTAAATGCAAAATGTTTCCTTTTAAAGCAGTGCTTTCTACTCAGTGGCTGTCCAGCTGTGGCAAAACTACAACTCCCAGCATGCCCGGACAGCCAACGGCTGTCCGGGCATGCTGGGAGTTGTAGTTTTGCAACAGCTGGAGGCACCCTGGTTGGGGAAACACTGAGGATAGGACTATGCTATATGACTTAACTTTCTTAAGATGAGGAATTAGGGAATTCTGATTATACACCGAACCTGGCTGTTGTGATACTACAACTCCCAGCATGCCGGCACAGCCGACTCAAAACGTTGCGGCATGTAGTGACTATCGGTGCACACATGTGATGTAAAGACATGAAACGTCCGACCACCATTGGTCTTTTCTGCTTTTGCTTTCTCTTTCCCCGTTCTCTCTCTCGCCCCAAGAGCTGACAATCACGTTGCAGCGGGTTTACCTGCGGTTTGTTTTATTTTTGGACAGATTGGTAATATTAAGGTCTGTGGATGTTATCTAGGCCAAAATATTCCGTGTCCCACCTCCCCCTCAGCGACGTGTATCAGGCAGGTTTCGGCTTGTCTCCTCTCTGGAAGTATCGCACATAACTCTCCTGTTCTCCCAGCTGCAGGCCAGGGGGGGGGGGGGGGGGGGGGGGATCTGAGACTACCCTGAAGTATCTGTGTATACTGCCCACGTGAACAAGAGGTACATGGCTCTGCAGGTGTATGTGTAAAATATATATATATTGGGTAGTATACACAGATACTTCAGGGTAGTCTCATAGATTCCCCCCCGGCCTGCAGCTGGGAGAACAGGAGAGTTCTGTGCGATACTTCCAGAGAGGATACAAAAACCTAGACGCCATGGTGACCTGGCGCCCGGGATTTGTCAAGCCCTAAGAATTTTATATAATCATATATTAGATAAATATATATATATATATATATATATATATATATATATATATATATATATATATATATATATATAATATATATACACACACACACACTCTCTCTCATTCTTAGGGCTTGACAAATTCCAGGCGCCAGGTCACCATGGCATCTAGGTTTTTGTCAGCCCTATAAAAAAAAAAAAAAACACATAGATAGTAGATATTTGATTATTAAAAAGGGCTGACAAAAGCCTATACGCTGTGGTGACCTGACGCCCAGGATTTGTCAAGCCCTAAGATTATAATATAACCGTTTTACTTACCTCCACCTTTTGTTCCTACGCTGAATCTCCAACCCCCCCACCCCGTTCAGCCTAGGGGCCGGCTTCAGTGTTACAGCTGACCGCCGAGCCAATTAACGGCCTCGGCTGTGATGTTCCGTACTCGGGTACAGTACCGAGCGTCGCGGCAAGGCAGCTTATTTGCTGCGGCTGTCACATGACACGAGCGTCGACCAAAGACATCAGATGCTGAACACTGGAGACAGAACGGGGATCAGTGTGGGAACGGAGGCAGAGGTAAGTAATACTTTTTTTTTTTTTCTTAAAAATTTAGAGGACACTTATGACTGTGACACACTGGAAGATGAGGGGACACTAATGACTTTGACACACACTGGGAGATGAGGGGACACTAATGACTGACACACAGATGAGGGGACACTAATGACTGACACAGAGATGAGGGGACACTAATGACTGATACAGGGGGAGATGAGGGGACACTAATGACTGTGACGCAGATGAGGGGACACTAATGACTGTGACACAGATGAGGGGACACTAATGACTGGTACAGAGAGATGAGGGGACATTAATGACTTCAGGGGGAGATGAGGGGACACTAATGACTGTGGTACAGAAAGATATGGGGACATTAATGACTGTGACACGGAGATATGAGGGGACAATAATGACTGATACAGGGGGAGATGAGGGGACACTAATGACGGTGACACAGGGAGAGATTAGGGGACACTAAGGACTGTGACACAGGGGAGATGAGGGGACACTAGTGACTGTGACACAGAGATGAGGGGACACTAATGACTGTGACACGGAGAGATGAGGGGACACTAATGACGGTGACACAGGGAGAGATGAGGGGACACTAATGACGGTGACACAGGGAGAGATGAGGGGACACTAATGACTGTGACACAGGGAGAGATGAGGGGACACTAATGACTGTGACACAGGGAGAGATGAGGGGACACTAATGACTGTGACACAGGGAGAGATGAGGGGACACTAATGACTGTGACACAGGGAGAGATGAGGGGACACTAATGACTGTGACACAGGGAGAGATGAGGGGACACTAATGACTGTGACACAGGGAGAGATGAGGGGCACTAATGACTGTGACACAGGGAGAGATGAGGGGACACTAATGACTGTGACACGGAGAGATGAGGGGACACTTATGACTGTGACACAGGGGGAGATGAGGGGACACTAATGACTGTGACACGGGGGAGAGATGAGGGGACACTAATGACGGTGACACAGGGAGAGATGAGGGGACAGTAGTGACCGATTATAGGACCTGATGTGCGTCATCCTGGCTCCTGACTTTATTTAGCGTCCTCCTAGATCCATAGCACATTTGTCAGGCCCTGACTTATATTTTTATAGTAAATTCTATATTTCCTACCATGACCTTCTTCTATAGCACAATATGGAGGTCACACAATGAACACTGTAGACGGTAGTACTGACAAGTAGCGTGTCTGTATGTTTTGTGTTGTATATATTATGTACCTAGACTAGGAGCCTATAAATCTATATCCGTTCTCTGTGACCTTCTTGCCTCATGACTTCAGTGGCATCACAGCTTGCCACAGAGGGTTCCCATAGATCCTGTTAGGGAAGCATGGGATACTATTAGGGAAGTGTTTCCCAACCAGGGTGCCTCCAGCTGTGGTCAAACTACAACTCCCAGCATGCCCGGACAGCCGAAGGCTGTCCGGGCATGCTGGGAGTTGTAGTTTGCCCACAGCTGGAGGCACCCTGGTTGGGAAACACTGCATTAGGGTATATCCTCTAGGTACGTGTTCACACAGGCTAAAACTATGCCGAAAATTCCACCTCAAAGGTCTGCGGGGGAGATGTATCAAAACCTGTGCAAAGGAAAAGTTGGGCAGTTGCCCATAGCAACCAATCAGATGGCTTCTTTCACTTTGCACAGGCCTTGTTAAAAATGAAAGCAGCCAGCTGATTGGTTGCTATGGGCAACTGGGCAACTTTTCCTCTGGACAGGTTTTGCTAAATCTCCCCCCTATGGTGCTGATTTTAATGTGTGGTTTTTATTAGTTTCCAATAGGAAATTAAAAGCAGAACCACAAGGTCAATTCTTTATCCTCACAGAAGGTGGTTTTGAAATATATATTTTTTTTTATTTAAAGGGGTAATCCAGTGGGATAATGTTTTTATTTTATTATTATTATTATTTTTTTTAATTAACTGGTGCCAGAAAGTTATACAGATTTGTAAATTACTTCTATTTAAAAAATCTTAATCCTTCCAGTACTTATTATCTGCTGTGTGCTACAGAGGAAGTTGTGTAGTTCTTTTCTGTCTGACCACAGACCTCTGTCCGTGTCAGGAACTGTCCAGAGTAGGAGCAAATCCCCATAGCAAACCTCTCCTGCTCCGGACAGTTCCTGACATGGACAGAGGTGTCAGCAGAGAGCACTGTGGTCAGACTGGAAAGAACTACACTACTTCCTGTGGAGCATACAGCAGCTGATAAGTACTGGAAGGATTAAGATTTTTAAATA
This sequence comes from Hyla sarda, assembly GCF_029499605.1. NCBI lineage: Eukaryota > Metazoa > Chordata > Amphibia > Anura > Hylidae > Hyla > Hyla sarda. The sequence goes on along the minus strand of NC_079201.1, from coordinate 15,884,500 downwards.
GAAGTAATTTACAAATCGGTTTAACTTTCTGGCACATGTAGATTGTTTTCCACTGGAGTACCCCTTTAAATCAGTCAGAGACACGCGGAGCATTGTTCATGTCAAAATCCATGTGTGTGAACTAGTTCTGTTTGTCCAGCTGGAACTTTCCTTTGTTGTTTTCCATTGTGTATTCCTTTTGGTCTGCGTCCTACAGCGTGTTCATTCTTTCGCCGGACATGCGCTGCTGTCAGTGGAAACGGCGCATGTCCAAGCGGACGTGATGTCCTCATGGAATTTCGTGCCCTTACAAAAAATTGCAGCAAGTCATAAACTGGATTTTCTATACTTTTTTTTTTTTTTTTTTTTTAAAGGGGTACTCCAGGGAACTGAACTTACCCCCTATCCACAGGACCCCCTATGATCTCCTGTCTACCGTATTTTTCGCCGTATAAGACGCACTTTTTCTTCCCCAAAACTGGGGGGAAAAAGTCGGTGCGTTTTATACGGCGAATACACCCCTATCGCGGCGGTCTCTGTGGCCATCAATGGCCGGGACCCGCGGCTAATACAGGACATCACCGATCGCGGTGATGCCCTGTATTTAACCCTTCAGACGTGGCGATCAAAGCTGACCGCCACGTCTGAAGGGAAAGTGACGCTAACCCGGCTGTTCAGTCGGGCTGTTCGGGACCGCCGCGCTTTCACCGCGGTGGTCCCGAACAGCCCGACTGAATAGCCGGGTTAGTGCTTACAGGACACCGGGAGGGACCTTACCTGCCTCCTCGGTGTCTTCTCCGTTCAGGGATCCCCTGTATGGCCGGCGCTCTCCTTCCTCGTCATCACGTCGTCGCGTACGTGCGTTGGCGTGCGTAACGACGTGATGGCGGCGACGGAGAGCGAGGATACCCGGCCGGCAGCAGAGACGTTCCAGAGACACGGCGACACAACACGGGGACACGGCGACAGCGATGGAGAGACATCCAGGGCAGCGGTGACGGGTCCGGAGCGGCGGGGACACGTGAGTATTACCTCCTATGCAGTGGTCTTCAATCTGCGGACCTCCAGATGTTGCAAAACTACAACTCCCAGCATGCCCGGACAGCCAACGGCAACATCTGGAGGTCCGCAGGTTGAGACCACTATTGGGTTCAAAATCTTTAATTTTTTAGATTTTGCACCTAAAATAGGGTGCGTCTTATACGCCGGTGCGTCCTATAGGACGAAAAATACGGTACTTATCCGTCTTCGGCACGCTCTGACACGCACCTTTCTGGACGAGCGCACATGAAGCCTGCTCAGCCAATCACCGGCCACAGCGATGTCCCACCTCAGCCAGTGATTGGTTCAGCAGGCCGTCACTTGCGATCTCCATAGAAGGTGGGGGGGTCAGACGCGCCAAGGAGCCCTGCACAGGAGATTGTTGGGGGATGAGTTTAGTTCCCCGGAGTAGTACCCCTTTAAAAAAAAAAATTTTAAATCAACTGATGCAAGAAAGTGAAACAGATTTGTAAATTACTTCTATTTAAAAATCTTAATCCTTCCAGTACTTATCAGCGTCTGTATGCTCCAGAGGAAGTTTCTTTTCTTTTTGAATTTCCTTTCCTTTCTGAGCACATTGCTCTCTGCTGACACCTCTGCCCATATCCGGAACTGTCCGGAGCAGGATAGCTTTGCTATGTGGATTTGCTCCCACTCTGGACAGTTCCTGACATGGACAGAGGTGTCAGCAGAGAGCACTGTGGTCAGACTAAAAGGTAATTCAAAAAGAAAAGAACTTCCTGTGGAGCATACAGCAGCTAAGTACTGGAAGGATTAAGATTTTTAAATAGAAGTAATTTACAAATCTGTTTCACTTTCTGGCATCAGTTGATTTAAAAAAATAAATAAATATACATACACACACACATATATATATATATATATATATATATATATATATATATATATATATATATATATTATCCATCCAGCGGAGTACCCATTTAAAGGTACGTATACATGTACATTATCTGCTGCAGATTTTCTGCAGACACGTTGAAGGCAATCCACAGTGGAATTTTCATGGCAGATTTATGGGTGTTTGAATGAACCCTGAGGGTCTGTTCAGAGATACCGTATCTGCTGCGGATTTTATGCTGTTAAATGATTAATATGGTCGATTATATGTTGGTCAGTGTTTCCCAATTGTTGCAAAACTACAACTCCTAGCATGCCCGGACAGCCGTTGGCTGTCCGGTCATGCTGGGAGTTGTAGTTCTGCAACAGCTGGAGGCACACTGATTGGGAAACAAGGCCTTACTGGAAATAGGACTATGCTGGGTGGAGACCTAGAGCCTACGATATGTATTTTTGGGCCCCGGTGTGTGAACATTTTACCTACGGTAGTTTCGGAAGAGGCTTATGGAAATTGGTGACGGGAAGTTAATGTCTGGACACTGATCTGTCTGGGGGACGATGCGTAAAGTTTTGAGGAATTGACTTATCGTATGTAAGTAGTCGGGGGATCGCCACTTCCTCTTATCTGACAGAATTCAGGAACCTGTTCCGCCCTGAAATCATGGTTTAGTATAAATGCCCTAAAAGGATGGACCCTGAAGGCTTATGGGCACATCACAGTGATTTCATTTCTTTAAACTGATCAAAGGGAGAGATTGAAATAGATTTATTTATTATTTTATTGTAATTTAAATTTTTCTTGTGTTTTTTTAAATAATATTTATTATTATTATTAATAATAAGTATTAGAATTATTTTAGTATTAGAATTATTTTAGTATTAGTATTATTTTAGTATTAGTATTATTTTAGTATTAGAATTATTTTAGTATTAGAATTACGGTATTTTAGTATTGGTATTATTTTAGTATTGGAATTATTTTAGTATTGGAATTATTTTAGTATTAGAATTATTTTAGTATTGGTATTATTTTAGTATTGGTATTATTTTAGTATTGGTATTATTTTAGTATTGGTATTATTTTAGTATTGGTATTATTTTAGTATTGGTATTATTTTAGTATTGGAATTATTTTAGTATTGGAATTATTTTAGTATTGGAATTATTTTAGTATTGGTATTATTTTAGTATTGGAATTATTTTAGTTTTGGAATTATTTTAGTATTGGAATTATTTTAGTTTTGGTATTATTTTAGTATTGGTATTTTATTTAGTATATTATTTAATGTTGTATTTAGTATTATTTTTTATTGTTTTTATTTAGTATAATCATTAATTAGCTGAGTAGCTGACGCTGCCCGGTTTTTCCAACCTAATCCTTGTGAGGGAGAACGACAAAGGAGAAACGTTTGTCCTTATATCCCGTCCTCAAATCCTGACCCCAAATCCTTACCTCACATCTCGACCTCCTAACCGTCCTCCCCCCCCATCCCGTCCTGGCAACCACGCAGCTCCAGCAAAGTAGCCGCGGCCGGAGCTGCCGCCGCGGTACTTGGCAGCTGCAGTGGCCATTCCCCGCTCTGTGCTGACAAATACTGGCCAATGCATGGCCGGCATTTGTCAGCGCATTGTGTACCCCCGCTCAACCGGTGGCGTACCCCTAGGGGTACGCGTACCACCGATTTGAGAACCCATGATCTAGAACATAATCCTGGCTGCAGCACAATCCTGTTTGGCTGCAGGCACACTTCTGTGCTCACTCCTGTCCTGTCTCCTGTCTGCAAACAGAGAGGAGGGGGTTACAGAGCAGCCTGCAATGATTGGATGAAAAGGCACAGCAGACTAAGGGATGAACTGAATGCATGGTGAGTGATGGCGGGCTCAGCTTTTACTTTGGACACGCCCCCTTCCTGAGCAGTGGATGTCAGAATGAGTGAGCAGCAGAACAGATGGATTTGTCTGCCAAATACAGAAGCCAGACATAAAAAAAAGACATGTAAAGCATCTGCGTGACATATATAGGACAGGTACACTTTAAAGAACGCACAGGTGTTGCCCTGCATAGGGGTTTTTGTTCTTTTTTTTTTTATTTTAGTTTTTTTATTCTATTCATTTAAAACCATTTTAAGGCATTTAGGATAATTTTTTCTAAACACTTTCTAAAATCTGTACGTACGGTATGTCCTTTTTAATACGTTCCGAGTTGTTCAGATCCCCGATGTGGTGGCAGTGTGGAGGTTTTTATGACCTACATGTGCCGACGTGCGTTTTTATGGAGTTTTTTTTCTTTTCTTGCAGTCTTTTATAAGCGCACACCCTGCTCCGTCAGATAAAGAACTGTATGGAACACAGTGTGCAAACATGCTGTTAGACGTATAGCACATTAAAGGGGTTCTCCACCATGTGTTGTGAGATTACCATAACACTGAGGCTAGCTTTTTGTGAACTGGGTATTTCCTGCTGGTGTTCCTTCCCTTAAACTACAAGTGCCAGGATTCCTTGTTTGTAAGTGTGAGGTCACTTTTTTTTCCCCACCCGTTGAAACACACCTGTGAACCCTTCAATGCAATAGACCAGTGTTTTCCGACCAGGGAGCCTCCATCTGTTGCAAAACTACAATGATCTCCCTTCCCACCCCAGCAGTCGCTTCACCTATTGAAGCACAGACAGGCTCCCTATGAACACCTGACTAGTGATGTCATATCTCGGGCCACACTGCAACCTGGGAAAACCTGAGATGACTTTGTACACTGTTAAAAATAAACATCGGGGCAAAAATCACATAAGAATTGCGACCAAACACCGGTGCAGACACTATATTATGAACTAAACTAACTTTACACCCCATGTAGTATAGTCAAATAAAAAATGACCTGCAAACTGTGGCCCTCCAGCTGTTGCAAAACTACAACTCCCAGCATTGCCCGGACAGCCGTTGGCCAATGCCCTTCATAATTCCTAATCTGGCAAGTGGGGTGCCCTCTGTTTTCCCACGATGCACCAGGAGCAGGTCTCGGGGGTGCTGTCAGCGTCAAGCATGTGCCGTGACAGGGAAGGGATTGTCTATTGAGTCACTCGCGCCTCCGCATGACAAAGAGCCGTGTCACCGGGTGCTGATGAATATCTGCGGCGTCTTTCTAATGATTCATTACATAGGTGCTGAAATACATTAATGGTAACTGGAGACACAGAACTATTGTATGGAAAGATCAAAGTCCTGGCGTTACTGTGCGCGTTATTTGTATACCCTGAATCACTTTTACCTGTTCTATAGAGGCAGCGATGCCTCAGGATTGTAGAGGGGGGGGGGGGGGGGGGGGTTGTCAAAATTACATAGAAAAGAAAAACATGGCTGATTTATTCCAGGAAGAGCAATGGACCTGAGCTGCAATACCACATACAGCCTACAGACAAGTGAGGCACTGTTCCTTAAGGAGGAATAACCTTGTTTTTCATATACAGTACACTCTCTGGACACTTTCTAGTCCTGGGTGGGGACCCCCTTTATACTTTCTACAAGGTGCTGGAAATGTTCCACTTCATATGGACGTGATGACATCACACAGTTCCTCCATATGGACATGATGACATCACACAGTTCTCCATATGGACATGATGACATCACACAGTTTCTCCATATGGACATGATGACATCACACAGTTCCCCCATATGGACATGACGACATCACACAGTTCCCCCATATGGACATGATGACATCACAAGTTCCTCCATATGGACATGATGACATCACAAGTTCCTCCATATGGACATGATGACATCACACAGTTCTCCATATGGACATGATGACATCACACAGTTCCTCCATATGGACATGATGACATCACAAGTTCCTCCATATGGACATGATGACATCACACAGTTCTCCATATGGACATGATGACATCACACAGTTCCTCCATATGGACATGATGACATCACACAGTTCCCCCATATGGACATGATGACATCACACAGTTCCCCCATATGGACATGATGCCATCACACAGTTCCTCCATATGGACATGATGACATCACACAGTTCCTCCATATGGACATGATGACATCACACAGTTCCTCCATATAGACATGATGACATCACACAGTTCCCCCATATGGACATGATGACATCACACAGTTCCCCCATATGGACATGATGACATCACACAGTTCCCCCATAGGGACATGATGACATCACACAGTTCCCCCATAGGGACATGATGACATCACACAGTTCCCCCATAGGGACATGATGACATCATACAGTTCCTCCATATGGACATGATGACATCACACAGTTCCTCCATATGGACATGATGACATCACACAGTTCCTCCATATGGACATGATGACATCACACAGTTCCTCCATATGGACATGATGACATCACACAGTTGCTGTAGATTTGTCGGATCCATGATGAGAATCTCCGGTTCCACCACATCCCAGCGGTGATCCATAGGATGAGATCTGGTGACTGTGGAGGCCATTGGAGTCATGTGACCTCATTGTCCTGTATGAGATGATGTCATGTGACCTCATTGTCCTGTATGAGATGATGTCATGTGACCTCATTGTCCTGTATGAGATGATGTCATGTGACATGGGGCATTATCCTGCTGGAAGTATCATCAGAAGATGGGTCCACTGTGGTCATAAAGGGACGGACATGACCAGTAACAACACTCAGGTAGGCTGTGGTGTTTATACCAGGATCAATTGGTACTGAGGGGCCCAAAGTGCCCAGAAAATGTCCCCCCTCCACCATTACACCCCCACCAGGCTGACCCGCTGACACAAGGCAGGAGGGATCCCGGCTTTATTTTCCATCTTCCATTGTCCAGTTTGGTTCCTGTGTGAATTGTGGCCTCGGTTTCCTGTTCTTAGCTGACAGGAGGGCCCCCCCCCCCCCGGTGTTGTCTTCTACCTCTGTAGCCCATCTGCTTCAAGGTTGAACATGTGCGTTTAGCGATGATATTCTTCAGACCTTGGTTGTTGAGTTACTGTTGCCTTTCTGTCATCTCGAACCAGTCTTCCCATTCTCCTCTGACGACAATGCATTTGCGTCCACACAACTGCCGCTCACTGGATATTTTCTCTTTTTCGGACCGTTCTCTGTAAACCCGAGAGATTGTTGTGTGTGAAAATCTACCATGAACCATGTCACTTTCAAAGTCACCTAAATCCCCTTTTTCTCCATTCTGATGCTCTGTTGGAATTACAGTAAGTTGTCTTGACCACCTCTACATGCCTTAGTGCATTGAGTTCCTGTCATGTGACTGACTGATTAGCTATTTGTGTAAACAAGAAGCAGTTGATCAGGTACATATAAGTAGGGCGCGCCCCCTCGTTACGTCATGCCACACCCCCTCGCTATAGACTTGTTTTGAGGGGGTGTGGTGTGACATCACGGGGGCGTGCCCTACTGACATGTATTTAGTCACAAAGGATCATCTTAGATATAATGCACATAACTCTACACATGGTGACTGGTAGATCTCCGGCCAATGCTGGGCTCAAAGGGGAACTCCACTGGAAGGAACCTTTATTTTATTTTTATTTATTTTTTAAATCAACTGGTGCCAGAAAGTTAAACAGATTTGTAAATTACTTCTATTAAAAAGTCTTAATCCTTCCAGTACTTAACAGCTGCTGTATGCTCCACAGGAAGTTCTTTTCTTTTTGAACTTCCTTTGTCTGATCACAGTGCTCTCTTCTGACACCTCTGTCCATTTTAGGAACTGTCCAGAGCAGGAGAGGTTTGCTATGGGCATTTACTCCTACTCTGGACAGTTAGTGACAAGGTCAGAGGTGTCAGAAGAGAGCACTGTGGTCAGACAGAAAGGAAATTCAAAAAGAAAAGAACTTCCTGTGGAGCATACAGCAGCTAAGTACTGGAAGGATTAAGATTTTTAAATAAAAGTAATTTACAAATTTGTTTAACTTTCTGGCACCAGATGATTTAAAAAAAAAATAAAGTTTTCCAGCGGAGTTCCCCTTTAATAATTTTCCAGTGTCTGCCCTGAAAGTGCTGAGATTATCAGACCAGAAGTGTTGACATAGGGATACTGGAGGCCGAACAGCTGCAGGGTCCCAGCCTGTGACTTCAGACACTCCGGTCTTGTTCACATAAAAAAAGGTTTCCTTACGCATATCGCAACTGCGTTGTGGCTTTTGACTTCTATAGACCGAGTGTAATCTACCTGAGGTCTGTTTGTTGAACATATGGAGACATTTCGTTTGCTCAATTCATAAAGTCTATATTTAATCGCCACACCGCACTTTGTCGCAACATCTACCCAGGGCTGTATTTACCATCAGGCACCTGTGGCCTTTGCCTAGGGCGGCCGTGTTGAGGGGGCGGCGCTTCAGAGATTAAAAGAAATTAAAAGTACTTTTGATGTAGCTGCTGGCGCCATGCTATGTACGATTAATTACAGAATAAAATCTATTCTTGCCCCTCTTGGCTGAACCCACATGGGCCAGAACTGCACCAAAATTTACCTGTAGATTTGCAGCCGCTCATCATGTTGTGAATTTGATTGTTTTCTCCACTTCCTGTGTATAGCGGTGAGAGGCAACAGAATTTCCGCAGCCTCAAATTAAAGGGGTACTCCGGCGCGAAGACATCTTATCCCCCTATCCAAAGGACAGCTGTCACGCCCCCTCCCATAGGCTTGCATTGAGGGGGTGGAGCTTGACGTTACACGGGCGGGGCCCATGATGTCACAATGCTCCGGCCCCGTGATCACCAGTCATCGGACCTGGAGAGAACACGCTCCGGGGACTGATTGTAACAGGGTGCTGTGTGCAAGATCACGGGGGGTCCCCAGTGGGCGGGACACCCGCGACCAGGCATCTTATCCCCAATCCTTTGGCTAGAGGATAAGATGTCTTAGAGCTGGAGTACCCCTTTAAAGCCCATAGACTTCTATGGGATTCCGCCCTCCCGTTCACACTTCTGAATTTACGCTTGCGGAACTCCGCTTCAAAATAAAGCCCATAGACTTCTATGGGATTCCGCACTCCTATTCACACTTCTGAATTTCCGCTTGCGGAACTCCGCTTCAAAATAAAGCCCATAGACGTCTATGGGATTCCGCACTCCTATTCACACTTCTGAATTTCCGCTTGCGGAACTCCGCTTCAAAATAAAGCCCATAGACTTCTATGGGATTCCGCACTCCTATTCACACTTCTGAATTTCCGCTTGCGGAACTCCGCTTCAAAATAAAGCCCATAGACTTCTATGGGATTCCGCACTCCTATTCACACCTCTGAATTTCCGCTTGCGGAACTCCGCTTCAAAATAAAGCCCATAGACTTCTATGGGATTCCGCACTCCTATTCACACCTCTGAATTTCCGCTTGCGGAACTCCGCTTCAAAATAAAGCCCATAGACTTCTATGGGATTCCGCACTCCTATTCACACTTCTGAATTTCCGCTTGCGGAACTCCGCTTCAAAATAAAGCCCATAGACTTCTATGGGATTCCGCACTCCTATTCACACCTCTGAATTTCCGCTTGCGGAACTCCGCTTCAAAATAAAGCCCATAGACTTCTATGGGATTCCGCACTCCTATTCACACTTCTGAATTTCCGCTTGCGGAACTCCGCTTCAAAATAAAGCCCATAGACTTCTATGGGATTCCGCACTCCTATTCACACTTCTGAATTTCCGCTTGCGGAACTCCGCTTCAAAATAAAGCCCATAGACTTCTATGGGATTCCGCACTCCTATTCACACTTCTGAATTTCCGCTTGCGGAACTCCGCTTCAAAATAAAGCCCATAGACTTCTATGGGATTCCGCACTCCTATTCACACTTCTGAATTTCCGCTTGCGGAACTCTGCTTCAAAATAAAGTCTATAGACTTCTATGGGATTCCGCACTCCTATTCACACTTCTGAATTTCCGCTTGCGGAACTCCGCTTCAAAATAAAGCCCATAGACTTCTATGGGATTCCGCACTCCTATTCACACTTCTGAATTTCCGCTTGCGGAACTCCGCTTCAAAATAAAGCCCATAGACTTCTATGGGATTCCGCACTCCTATTCACACTTCTGAATTTCCGCTTGCGGAACTCCGCTTCAAAATAAAGCCCATAGACTTCTATGGGATTCCGCACTCCTATTCACACTTCTGAATTTCCGCTTGCGGAACTCCGCTTCAAAATAAAGCCCATAGACTTCTATGGGATTCCGCACTCCTATTCACACTTCTGAATTTCCGCTTGCGGAACTCTGCTTCAATATAAAGTCTATAGACTTCTATGGGATTCCGCACTCCTATTCACACTTCTGAATTTCCGCTTGCGGAACTCCGCCTCAAAATAAAGCCCATAGACTTCTATGGGATTCCGCACTCCTATTCACACCTCTGAATTTACACTTGCGGAACTCCGCTTCAAAATAAAGCCCATAGACTTCTATGGGATTCCGCACTCCTATTCACACTTCTGAATTTCCGCTTGCGGAACTCCGCTTCAAAATAAAGCCCATAGACTTCTATGGGATTCCGCACTCCTATTCACACTTCTGAATTTCCGCTTGCGGAACTCCGCTTCAAAATAAAGCCCATAGACTTCTATGGGATTCCGCACTCCTATTCACACTTCTGAATTTCCGCTTGCGGAACTCCGCTTCAAAATAAAGCCCATAGACTTCTATGGGATTCCGCACTCCTATTCACACTTCTGAATTTCCGCTTGCGGAACTCCGCTTCAAAATAAAGCCCATAGACTTCTATGGGATTCCGCACTCCTATTCACACTTCTGAATTTCCGCTTGCGGAACTCTGCTTCAATATAAAGTCTATAGACTTCTATGGGATTCCGCACTCCTATTCACACTTCTGAATTTCCGCTTGCGGAACTCCGCCTCAAAATAAAGCCCATAGACTTCTATGGGATTCCGCACTCCTATTCACACCTCTGAATTTACACTTGCGGAACTCCGCTTCAAAATAAAGCCCATAGACTTCTATGGGATTCCGCACTCCTATTCACACTTCTGAATTTACGCTTGCGGAATTCCGCTGGCGGAATTCCGCAAGCGTAAATTCAGAAGTGTGAATGGGAGTGCGGAATCCCATAGAAGTCTATGGGCTTTTATATGAGGCGGAATTAAATAGGTAATATGAGTCTATTAATTAGTGTATAATTTTAACTAATATTTTTTCTAATACTTTTGACTAGAGATGAGTAAACTTACAGTAAATTCGATTCGTCACGAACTTCTCGACTCGGCAGTTGATGACTTTTCCTGCATAAATTAGTTCAGCTTTCAGGTGCTCCTGTGGGCTGGAAAAGGTGGATACAGTCCTAGGAAAGAGTCTCCTAGGACTGTATCCACCTTTTCCAGCCCACGGGAGCACCGGAAAGCTGAACTACTTTTATGCAGGATAAGTCATCAACTGCCGAGCTGAGAAGTTCGTGACGAATTGAATTTACTGTAAGTTTGCTCATTACTACTTTTGACCTCAAGGGGGAATTGAACCTAAAACCTCCTCATCAGGTAATAGTGAAATGATACACGTTACCAGTGACACCGCTGGCATTTTCCTTATTGACGAATAGTCTGATACTTTATATACTGTATAAATCTCCGTATATAAAGCTTCTGATCTTTAATAACGTGTTTGTGACCGTTGTCACTGTATCGATGTGATGTCATGGTGCAATCCATTTCCTGTTTTTTATTTTTATTTTTTAAATGTGTATGTATAAAAGCAAGTACTGTGGTGTAGTTATATATAGACTTGAAAAAGGGGTCACATGCTCCCGAAACGCAATGTCAGCTTCTTAATAAAAGCTTTAATTTTAACCACGGTGTCCGCGGTTTGTCCCGGAGAGAGGGGACACTGACTGTGACACGGGAGAGAGGAGGGGACACTAATGACTGTGACACAGGGAGAGATGAGGGGACACTAATGACTGTGACACAGGGAGAGATGAGGGGACAGTAATGACTGACACGGGAGAGATGAGGGGACACTAATGACTGACACGGGAGAGATGAGGGGACACTAATGACTGTGACACGGGAGAGAGGAGGGGACACTAATGACTGTGACACAGGGAGAGATGAGGGGACACTAATGACTGTGACACAGGGAGAGATGAGGGGACACTAATGACTGTGACACAGGGAGAGATGAGGGGACACTAATGACTGTGACACGGGAGAGAGGAGGGGACACTGACTGTGACACGGGAGAGAGGAGGGGACACTAATGACTGTGACACGGGAGAGAGGAGGGGACACTAATGACTGTGACACGGGAGAGAGGAGGGGACACTGACTGTGACACGGGAGAGAGGAGGGGACACTAATGACTGTGACACGGGAGAGAGGAGGGGACACTAATGACTGTGACACAGGGAGAGAGGAGGGGACACTAATGACTGTGACACGGGGGAGATGAGGGGACACTAATGACTGTGACACAGGGAGAGAGGAGGGGACACTAATGACTGTGACACAGGGAGAGAGGAGGGGACACTAATGACTGTGACACAGGGAGAGATGAGGGGACACTAATGACTGTGACACAGGGAGAGATGAGGGGACACTAATGACTGTGACACAAGGGGAGAGATGAGGGGCACTAATGACTGACACAGGGAGAGATGAGGGGATACTAATGACTGTGACACAGGGGAGAGATGAGGGGCACTAATGACTGTGACACAGAGAGAGATGAGGGGACACTAATGACTGTGACACAGAGAGATGAGGGGACAGTAATGACTGTGACACGGAGAGATGAGGGGACACTAATGACTGTGACACAGGGAGAGATGAGGGGCACTAATGACTGACACAGGGAGAGATGAGGGGATACTAATGACTGTGACACAGGGAGAGATGAGGGGACACTAATGACTGTGACACAGGAGAGATGAGGGGACACTAATGACTGTGACACAGGGAGAGATGAGGGGACACTAATGACAGTGACACAGGGGAGAGGAGGGGACACTAATAACTGTGACACGGGAGAGATGAGGGGCACTAATGACTGACACAGGGAGAGATGAGGGGACACTAATGACTGTGACACAGGGAGGTATGAGGGGACACTAATGACTGTGACACAGGGATGAGGGGGACACTAATGACTGTGACACAGGGATGAGGGGGACACTAATGACTGTGACAGAGATGAGGGGGACACTAATGACTGTGACACAGGGATGAGGGGGACACTAATGACTGTGACACAGGGATGAGGGGGACACTAATGACTGTGACACAGAGATGAGGGGGACACTAATGACTGTGACATAGGGAGAGATGAGGGGACACTAATGACTGTGACACAGGGAGGTATGAGGGGACACTAATGACTGTGACACAGGGATGAGGGGGACACTAATGACTGTGACACAGGGATGAGGGGGACACTAATGACTGTGACACAGGGATGAGGGGACACTAATGACTGTGACACAGGGATGAGGGGGACACTAATGACTGTGACACAGGGAGAGATGAGGGGACACTAATGACTGTGACACAGAGATGAGGGGGACTCTAATGACTGTGACACAGAGATGAGGGGGACACTAATGACTGTGACACAGAGATGAGGGGGACACTAATGACTGTGACACAGAAATGAGGGGACACTAATGACTGATCATATGACGTGCGCCATTCCTGGCTTTTATTAACCTTTTTTTTTTTTTTTTCCTCTGGCTCCTAGATCCATAACACATTAGTCAGGCCCTGTCCTAGTAATGTCCAGTTGCTAAGTTGCCCATAGCAACCAATCAGTTCGCTGCTTTCATTTTATCAGAGACCTTTTCAAAAATGAAAGCAGCCATCTGATTGGTTGCTATGGGCAACACAGCACCTTTTTCCTCTGAACAGGTTTTGATAAATCTCCCCCCAGTGACCATAGCTTCCCTGCCTCCTCCCCCCCCCCCCCCCCCCTAATATTAAAGCTACAGCGTCCTAATTCCGGCTTCCCCTCGCAGTTATCACACGTGCCAGGCTTTCCTGACTGCTTCCATATTTAGCAGGGTGTCTCGAAAGCCGGCCATACCGGTACGGACGGAGGGTTGGATCGCATACATTTGTTTTTATCGCTATTTCTATGCGTTTTTATTTTTATTTTTTGGCAGTAACCTCCATTACAGTACAGCTGAATTATGTATAACTTTCGTACTGTACCCCACAGCGTTTCCTGGAGTTACAGAAGCAGCGAGACCGTACCTGTCTGGAATGTGCTTCGTGTTTTGCTCCGAACAGGATGTGTAATTCCTTAGGACAGTGTTTCCCAACCAGGGTGCCTCCAACTGTTGCAAAACTACAACTCCCAGCATGCCCGGACAGCCTTCGGCTGTCCGGGCATGCTGGGAGTTGTAGTTTTGTAACAGCTGGAGGCACCCTGGTTGGGAAACATTGCCTTTAGGACCATATACCATATAGCCTCGGTGTCTGTAT
>NC_079201.1:15852668-15867668 GCF_029499605.1 Hyla sarda | reverse complement strand
AAATGATCTCCTATGTTGGTCAGTACCGGGTGGATGGCGGCACGGTAGATGGGGCACCAGGAGCCGGTAGAGTTATGGCGGTAAATCTTCCCTCTCTGTGAGACGTCTGTAAGCTTCACGTGGACAGGAACGGATGTGAATGAATAAATGGATTCTATGATCCTGTATACTGGATTTCTTTGTCTGTGTTGTCCCCCTCGATTCCTCCCAGACATCTTCCTTCACGACGGATCAATAACTCACTGTTCGCCTCCATTCCGCTGGCTGATCACGTCTACGTTACCACCTGTTGTTCCTTCATTCCTCCTCTCGCCCTTCTCCTTCCCATGCCAACCTCCCCCTTTTTCTTTCTCTTTCTTCCTCTGGTTTTGCCGTCACAGCACATTCCTAGACTTTCAATTAAGTCCCCCCCCCCCCCCCCAACCCCCCCCCCACCTCCACTCTTCTACTTTATGAGGAGTGGGAGGAAGGGGGGGGGGGGGGGATCATGTTTATGGTGTTCACTGGGCGGGTCGTGACCTCATTTAGGGGGTCCAGAGACGCCCAGTCAGTCTGAGCAACATTCATTAAATGTCTGTGTCGTAAATAAAATTAACCTTCTGTCTCCTGGGTCGGAGGATGTTCTCATTCACAGTCACGTGATGCGTTCTTGAGTGGATTGAAGCACTTTGTCAAAACTCTTACACAGTTGTCTTTTACCCTTGTGACAGATGGGCGGTACGAAGAGCAAGCCTCGAGAAGGTGGGCCGCGGAGCCGCAGTCTGGACATTGCCGAGGGGTCGCATACACCTTTTCCTTCTCTCTCCGCTTCTCAGACTCCCAGCAAGAGCCTTGACTCCCATCGTCCTGCTAACCAACCTTTCGGGGGCAACTGTGATCTTACGCCATTCGGAGGGGTCAACTTTTCAGATACCATCACGTCACCGCAGAGGACTGGACCGCTATCAGGTGCGTACATGAGATCGGACATGAAATAATGGACAACTACAGAATGTGATTACTTGTTTCTAGGTATTTTATTAAAGGGGTACTCCGGGGAACAAAAACTTATCACCTATCCACAGGATAGAGGATAGGTGTCTGGTCAAGGTCCAACCACTGGGGCCCCCGCCATCTCCTGTATGGGGCTCAGCTATTCACCCATCCCCAGCGCGCTCCGGTCCCAAGACAAGCTTAAGTGACAGCGCACATAGCCAATCACAAGCTAAGGGGGCATTCACACCACGTTTTTGCAACACAGTCCCCGTATACGTTTAAAAACCGTACGGAACCGTGTTGAAAACCGTATGCATTGGCTCTCCATTGAAAAACGTATATGCCAAACGTTGCATCCGTTTTTTGTCCATTTTTTCCTGTAACCAAAACCGTAGCCTACCACTATTTTTGGTCCGGGTGAAAAACCGTATTGAAACCGTATACATTTATTTATTTTCTTTTTTTTCTTTTTACATGGGAGTCAATGGGAACCGTACAGAACTGTATGTGCGTACGGTTCCATCCAGTTTTCACCATACGGTTTTTGACTTTGCACAGTTTTTTATTCTTGGAATTTCAATCAAGCAAGTGAAACTTTATTCATAATGGAGTGAAAAGTTAAAAGCGTATACGTTTTGCAACCGGACATCATTTTTCAAACCGTATACTGTTTTTATCCATATATGGGTTAAGGTTTGTACACACGTTTTGATAGTTTAGTCCGGTTTTGAGGAATCTGTTTTTCATCAGGGGATAACTTTCAGTTCACTAGAGAACCCCTTTTGGGCAATCTCGTGACCCAAGAATTGCTCAGGCGCACGTGATCGGTCAGATTCCCTGAACTCCGATGCAAGTCGATGGGACCTCCAGCTTTGGACTTCCGGGAGTCTGTCTGATCACGTAAGTCTCGCAGCAATTCTTGGGCTACGAGATTGCCCAGGAAAGTTTTAAGGCTTTGTTCACATGGGCTAATGTCCGCAAGGAAAATCTCTGTCCCGGACATTGCCCCTGACAGTGGAGCACTAGGACAGCTCGGAAATGCTTTGTCTCATAGACGGCAATGCATTTCCATGCGGAGTCCACAAAAAGACGCTTCACCCTGGCGTTCTGAAATTTTTGTTCAAGATGCAGTGTTCGGGCACCCTCCCTACCGGGGGCTCCTACCTAATGGCGGGAGGATTCCCTACCAATTTTCTGGAGGCTTCCATCTCATAGGGGACTCCCTACCTACTTAGGGGGGGGGGGGCTTGTACCTACCTACTGGAGGCTCGGACCAAATGTGATTCCCTACCTACCAGGTCTCCTACCTATTTTCTGGGGGCTTCTACCTATTAGAGATATGTATCGCCCTGTATTGGTACTGGGACATCCTTAGTTTCAGCCCATGAAAATTTCCTCCATCTCTTAAAGGGGTACTCCGGTGGAAAACAATTATTTTTTAAATCAACTGCCATTACTTCCATAAAAAAATCTTAACCCACCCAGTACTTATCAGCTGCTGTATGCTACAGAGGAAGTTGTGTAGTTCTCTCCAATCTGACCACAGGGCTCTCTGCTGACACCTCTGTCCATGTCAGGAACTGTCCAGAACAGGAGAGGTTTTCTATGGGTATTTGCTCCTACTCTGGACAGTTCCTAAAATGGACAGAGGTGTCAGCAGTGAGCACTGTGGTCAGACAGACAGGAAATTCAAAAAGAATAAAACTTCCTCTGTAGTATACAGCAGCTGATACGTACTGGAAGGATGAAGATTTTATTTTAGTTTTTTAATAGAAGTAATTAAAAAAATTTCACCGGAGTAAACCTGGTTGAGGCCTTGTTGTAAGGTTTTCTTGTTACTGATTAACTGCAATGAACGAGACAGAATGTTTTTATTAGCAGAGTACAGGATTTTACAGAAGAATGGTCTAAAATCTCCATACTGTCCTTTTCTCCCTAGGGGGCGTCACCACCTTCGTAGCCCTTTATGACTATGAGTCTCGTACGGAAACGGACTTGTCGTTCAAAAAAGGGGACAGATTGCAGATCGTCAACAACACGTGAGTGGGACATGTATGACTTCATTTCTTATTACTAAAACATCTACACAGACCGGGCGACTCGGACTCCCATGCCAAGCGGTGGCATCTGCCTCTCTGTGACTACTCCTTTCTTCTGATGCTTTTCAGTAATGGCTTTGTTTGCTTCTCATGTAGGTTCCCGAGATCAACACCACTTGACTATTTATAGCACTTCCTAGTATTCTTTAAATAGTTCTTTAAAAAACTTTACTCACCCTTCCCGCTATTACAGCACCAAAGGGGTACTCCACTGGCCAGCGTTCGGACATCAGGCCACGCCCCTCAATGCAAGTCTATAGGAGGGGGCGTGGCGGCTGCCACGCCCCCTCCTATAGACCTGCATTGAGGGGGTGTTAAAGGGGTTGTCCAGAATTGGAAAGAACACAGCTACTTTCTTCCAAAAACAGCACCACTCTTGTCCTTAGTTTTGTGTATGATATCGCAACTCAATTACATTAAACTGGATTGACCTAAGTGGTAATACCACGCACAACCGGTGGACAGGGGTGGCACTATATTTGAAAGAAAGTAGCATTGTGTTTTTTTTATTATTATTATTATTATTATTATTATTATTTTTTAAAGGAGCCATGGATATTGGTAAACAGCTGATTAGACAAATGATACCTTTCCCTTAGCTGGTTGCATGCCTGAAAAGGTATAAAATCATGTTTTCCTTCTAAGCTCAAGTGTCAAAGAGGTGGTGCTGAGCTGTATGTAAGTCTCCTCTGTTCCCCCACTCGGCCCAGCTTTGCTTCTATCAAACGGATAGGAAGGGGGCTGTCATTCTGCAGCTCAGCCCGGCCTCTTTGACACTTAGCTTAGAAGGAAAATAGGACTTGAGCTTAGAAGGAAAATAGGATTTTATAACTTTGCAAACAGCCATCGGCTGACAGGTATAATTTGTTTTATCTCCCTGCCCTTGTCTGAAGCTCGAGGCATGATGTAGGACTGACAGATTCTTTTTGTTGTTTTTATTTTTTTAAACCATGTGTAGGGTAAAGTCACATGCAGTACATTCATCTGAATGGGTCGTGGGGATATTAATGCTTATACTGCAGAAACCTCCCCATTCAGATTAATGGAACAGATTTTTAGCCGACTCCTTGGCTGAGGTGTTTATGTTCCCACAGCTTGTAGTGTGTCCATAGGGCACTAGTTATAGGCACTGCCCGACATCTGATAGCCCCCATGCTGTGTTGTGGAGGTGAGACTGCTGTTAAAATAAAGTGTTTCCTAGAATAACACTAAAAGCGGATTGCTACTTTAGAAGGAAGGGTCCGGGCATGTTGAATTTCAACCTACCGAATCCCCTCTTCGTATGGCTAAAAAGGGCTGTCTGGGGAATACAATATCTTATGTATAGCAGGGGGGTATATATAAAAAAAAGTGATACTCCCCCCTCCCCCATTCACACAGCTTTTGTACCACGTCACTGCTACAAAAAAAGAAAATAAATATATATATATATATATATATATATATATATATATATATATATATATATATATATATTTTGTAAAATATATATATATTTATATATTTAGATTTATTTATATTTTTTTTCAATTAATGAGATCTGTATTGGTTGTCCGGTAATAAAAATAATAAATAAATAAACCTCCCAACTATATGTTAAAGAAGACGTTCAGCAGAAAAAAACTTAGCCTCTTTCATATATATATATATATATATATATATATATATATATATATATATATATATAATATTATATATATATATAATATTATATATATATATATAATATTATATATATATATATAATATTATTATATATATATATAATATTATTATTATATATATATATAATATTATTATATATATATATATATAATATTATTATATATATATATATATATATATATATATATATATATATATATATATATATTTTATTATATAATGTGTGTGTGAAATAATAATAAATGTTAGGGGCTAAGTTTTTTTTTTTGCCCACTGTACTTCCTCTTTAACATATTTGGGAGGTTTATGTATTTTTATTACCGGACAACCAATACCGATAGATATAGATAGATATAAAAAGTAGAGATTGGATGCAGCATGTGGACAAAAACTGGGATTTTATTTGAGACCTAAAATTCTGATGTTTATTTTAGATGCCACAGAGCATTCTAGACCAATCCTTTGCGGATGACTTTGTGTGACCTTTGTATATGTGATGTTGTCTGTTGCTGCTGCTTTTCCATTCTATTCCGTTGTCCTGTTTTTGGCTCATGTCCTGGACGCTCTTTCTCTCTCTTGCCGCTTCTCTCTGTCACCATAAATGATTCCACGTCTTTTTCTTTCACACGCTGCACCCTAGGAGGCCGGACATCAGGTATGTGGATACATGGACATTGGGGGGGGGAGCCGATCTGTTCTCTGTGTGTCCTCTATGGATTGTTTTGCTGCCGGCCAATATATATATATATTTTGGTTTTTTTGTCCCGCAGGGAAGGCGATTGGTGGCTGGCGCGCTCACTCAGCTCTGGACAGACAGGATATATTCCCAGCAACTATGTGGCTCCTTCTGACTCCATCCAAGCGGAAGAGTGAGTTTTTAATGATTTCTTTTTTTTTTGTTTATTTATTTTATTTTTTTATTTTTTTAGAAAATTTCTTTCTTGTGACTGAAGGGTTAATGGTTCTCATTCAGGAGAGCACCAAAAGGCCTTTCATATTACACTTGGAATGCAAATGAGTTCTCTTGGCACCTATTAGGACAGTGTTCTCCAAACCGCGTGTCTCCAGCTGTTGCAAAACTACAACTCCCAGCGTGACGTCGGCTGTTCGGGCATGCTGGGAGTTGTAGTTTTTCAAAAGCTCGAGGCACCCCGGTTGGGAAATACCGTGTTATATACTAGAGCAGTGTTACCAAATGTGTGGTTGCCTGTCGGTTGCGAAACTACAACTCTCAGCAAGACCTGAGAGCTAAAGTTTATGGGAATTTAATTTTTGTCCAGGTCATGTGATTTGTGAATACAGATCACATGACCTGGATAGATTTTTAACCCGTGGAAGGGAACAAACAAATTGGGGAATGGTGCACTAGTGAAAAGGATATTATTAGGGTTTGTGCGCACTAAAGAATATTCGATCGTTCCTCCGCCGCAATCCCACTAAGCACCAGACGATAACTGCGGCGCCTACTGGTCTTGATGGATAGGTTTCTCTATTAAGAATGACTATGTAAAACAGTGGTCTCAAAATGTGGCTCTCCAGATGTTGCAAAACTTCAACTCCCAGCATGCCCGGACAGCCAACGGCTGTCCGGGCATGCTGGGAGTTGAAGTTTTGCAACATCTGGAGGGCTGCAGTTTGAGACCACTCATGTAGAAGCAAGCCACAGAGGACCACCCTGATAGATTGGGAACTCTTAACTTGATATCAGGTTCCCTTTTTAATCTTCTTAAAAGGTGTCTAAATATAGAACAATCAAGCCTACCTGTCATTTCTGGGGACTTTTTGGAATAAGCTCGTGGGAAGCGGCACCATTTCTGGCCATTAAATAGCTTATGTATAGTATTTTTTAGCAGATTTCTGCTCTGCAGGCTTCATCTAAAATTTGCAGTTCTCCTAGAGCTGGTGGGTGTAGTACCCTCCTCCCCCTGTATTACCTTGTATTTCTTGTCTTGCAGACACAGGACAAGGCTGAGATAATTTTCAGAGAAGAATTGAACAAGGGGGGAGGGAAAAGGTTTGATAAAAAAAGCGAAAGAAGCATTTTTGTCTAATAAGAGTTATTGCAAAGTTTCTTATATTCGCGTGATAACAGGAGAAAGAAGCATTTTTGTCTAAGATTTATTACAAAGTTACATATATTCGCTTGATAAAAAGAGAGAAGCATTTTTGTCTAATAAGATTTATTACAAAGTTACTTATATTCGCTTGATAACAGGAGAAAGAAGCATTTTTGTCTAATAAGATTTATTACAACGTTTCGCATTGTCGCTTGTTCTATTGATCTATGCAAAGTTTGTTCAAATGACACAGCACCTATTCATCTTTCATCTTCTTGCAGGTGGTACTTGGGCAAGATCACACGCAGAGAGTCGGAACGTCTGCTGCTGAACCAGGAGAACCCGCGAGGAACCTTTCTTGTGCGGGAGAGCGAAACCACCAAAGGTGAAGAGCGTAGCCATACATGATGAAGTTTATTTAAAGGGGGGATAAGATGTCGGATCGCGGGGGTCCTGCCACTGGGGACACCGATGATCTTTGCTGCGGCACCGCAGACACCCGCCGGTGCACAAAGCAAACTTTGCTCCGTGCCTGATGACTGGTGATGCGGGGCGGAGGCTTGTAATGTCACGACCACGCCCCACGTCCACCACCCAAAAATGCAAGTCTATGGGATGGCCGTGATGTCACAAGCCTCCGGCACTGCACCCGACGCTCTAAACGAACACCAGGTGCAGCAGAGAGATCGCGGGGGTCCCTAGCAGCGGGACCCCCGTTATCAGACATCTTTTCTTATAGGGGATCTTATAGGACATATTATTAGGGGATAAGATGTTTAGGAGTGGAGTACCCCTTTAAAGGGGTATTCCAGGCAAAAACTTTTTTTTTTTATATATCAACTGGCTCCGGAAAGTTAAACAGGTTTGTAAATTACTTCTATTAAAAAATCTTAATCCTTCCAATAGTTATTAGCTTCTGAAGTTTTCTGTCTAACTGCTCAATGATGATGTCACGTCCCGGGAGCTGTGCATGATGGGAGAATATCCCTTGCATATCCCCATAGGAACTGCACAGCTCCCGGGACGCGAGTCATCAGAAAGCAGTTAGACAGAAAACAGCAACTCAACTTCAGAAGCTAATAACTATTGGAAGGATTCAGATTTTTTAATAGAAGTCATTTACAAATCTGTTTAACTTTCCGGAGCGAGTTGATATATAAAAAAAATTTTTTGCCTGGAATACCCCTTTAACTATTGACGGGAATTTCTTATTCGTAATTTACTAGCCAGTGTTTTTTCTGTTAACAATGGGCGACCACTGCTGATCTGCACAAATGCGAGGGGCTTGGAGATTTGCCTTGGTAGGCAGGGAAAATGGTGGGCGAACCCCGGTGCTGGGCCTGGTATTGGAGGACGCCGGGGAGGGAATTGAAAGGGGGCAGCTGTGCTAAATGTATAGAGCGTTGTAGAGAACAAGGGGAGCCGTGTAAGGTCTCTTCCTCCACTTTGCATATCTCATCCAGGGTTTCTCTCTGTTCCTCGCCACCCGTCTGTCAGGCCTGCCCCTGGCAGCGTGGGGAGGGGGGGGCTGCAGTAAGTGGGTCAGTGCAATGAATATCCGTGTTACTCATAGCAACTAGAAGCGATGCGGCCTCAGGGCTCCACGTTCTCTTCTCCCTCATGGAGCTAGAGGGAGACGCCATGTAGCTTCAGCCCTAATAGATTTCTTTTTCACAGGCTGACGGGAAGCCACCGGCTATTCCCTCACATTCTCGCGCGCGCACCTCCGTCTGATCCGCCGGTAGTCTCGACTCTGTCTCAGGCTGTTACCCTATTTTACTTTGATGTCTCCTCAGAAGAGCGTGCGCCCGACATCCCTGTCCCCTCCTGTGCAGCTATTTGCGTCCCCCCCATATACTGTCTTCCCGCATTTGTCACAATGCATTTCACTTCTTCTTTTCACCCGCGCAAAATCTTTTCGGACTTTTGTTCCTTCACCGTGTGGAAAAAATCTTAATAACAAAAAAATAAAATAAAAAATCCCTTAAATAACAAGAGTAACAACCACAAAAATTGAGCCGGGTGATGAACACATGAAAGAATTTTAGGAATTGTATTTTTCAGGAAATAAATGCATTGAGCTGCACAACTCTTACGTTTTCCTAGTTGATGATTCCAGATGCAGCAAAACTACAAATCCCAGCATGCCCGGACAGCCAACTAAGGGCCACAGTTTGGAGACCACTGTTGTAGAACCTAGTTGCCCAACCTGCGGCCTCCCCTGCTGTTACAAAACTACAACTCCCAGCATACAATATTGTGCACTGTAGTAATGCACCTTGACATGCAAGATAGGGATAGACCTAAGGCTATTCTTCATATAATATGGGGATAGGCATAAGGCTATCCTTTATATAAGATAGAGATAGGCATAAGGCTATCCTTCATATAAGATAGGGATAGGCAAAAGGCTATCCTTCATATAAGATAGGGATAGACATAAGGTTATCCTTCATATAAGATAGGGATAGGCATAAGGCTATCCTTCATATAAGATAGGGATAGGCATAAGGCTATCCTTTATATAAGATAGAGATAGGCATAAGACTATCCTTCATATAAGATAGGGATAGGCAAAAGGCTATCCTTCATATAAGATAGGGATAGACATAAGGTTATCCTTCATATAAGATAGGGATAGGTATAAGACTATTCATCATATAAGATAGAGATAGGCATAAGGCTATCCTTCATATAAGATAGAGATAGGCATAAGGCTATTCTTCATATAAGATAGGGATAGGTATAAGGCTATCCTTCATATAAGATAGGAATAGGCATAAGGCTATTCTTCATATAAGATAGGGATAGGTATAAGACTATTCTTCATATAATATGGGGATAGGCATAAGGCTATCCTTCATATAAGATAGGGATAGGCATAAGACTATTCTTCATATAATATGGGGATAGGCATAAGGCTATCCTTCATATAAGATAGGGATAGGCATAAGGCTATCCTTCATATAAGATAGGGATAGGCATAAGGCTATCCTTCATATAAGATAGAGATAGGCATAAGGCTATCCTTCATATAAGATAGGGATAGGTATAAGGCTATTCTTCATATAAGATAGGGATAGGCATAAGACTATTCTTCATATAAGATAGGGATAGACATAAGGCTATCCTTCATATAAGATAGGGATAGGTATAAGGCTATTCTTCATGTAAGATAGAGATAGGTATAAGGCTATCCTTCATATAAGATAGAGATAGGCATAAGGCTATCCTTCATATAAGATAGAGATAGGCATAAGGCTATCCTTCATATAAGATAGAGATAGGCATAAGGCTATCCTTCATATAAGATAGGGATAGGCATAAGGCTATCCTTCATATAAGATAGAGATAGGCATAAGGCTATCCTTCATAAAAGATAGGGATAGGCATAAGGCTATCCTTCATATAAGATAGAGATAGGCATAAGGCTATCCTTCATATAAGATAGGGATAGACCTAAGGCTATCCTTAATATAATATGGGGATAGGCATAAGGCTATCCTTCATATAAGATAGAGATAGGCATAAGGCTATCCTTCATATAAGATAGGGATAGGCATAACGCTATCCTTCATATAAGATAGGGATAGACGTAAGACTATCCTTCATATAAGATAGGGATAGGCATAAGGCTATCCTTCATATAAGATAGAGATAGGTATAAGGCTATCCTTCATATAAGATAGGGATAGACATAAGGCTATCCTTCATATAAGATAGGGATAGGCATATGGTTATCCTTCATATAATATAGGGATAGGCATATGGTTATCCTTCATATAAGATAGGGATAGACATAAGGCTATCCTTCATATAAGATAGGGATAGGCATAAGGCTATTCTTCATATAAGATAGGGATAGGTATAAGGCTATCCTTCATATAAGATAGGGATAGACATAAGGCTATCCTTCATATAAGATAGTGATAGATATAAGGCTATCCTTCATATAAGATAGGGATAGGTATAAGGCTATCCTTCATATAAGATAGGGATAGGCATAAGGCTATCCTTCATATAAGATAGGGATAGACATAAGGCTATCCTTCATATAAGATAGTGATAGATATAAGGCTATCCTTCATATAAGATAGGGATAGGAATAAGGCTATCCTTCATATAAGATAGGGATAGGTATAAGGCTATCCTTCATATAAGATAGGGATAGATATAAGGCTATCCTTCATATAAGATAGGGATAGACATAAGGCTATCCTTCATATAAGATAGTGATAGATATAAAGGCTATCCTTCATATAAGATAGGGATAGGTATAAGGCTATCCTTCATATAAGAGCCAGGGACTATTCCTAGTATTCAGAATATTAAGCAGACGAGATGGGCCGAATGGTTCTTATCCGCAGACACATTCTATGTTTCTATGGCTCTAATCAGGCCTCATAGTTCCTCAAAACTGTATTACAAACATTCACTAGGACTATATAACTTGGGGGTTTATACATTTTTGCTGTCCGGGTCCCAGCGCTCACATATACCACATATAAGGTGCCCTTAAACTTGTTTTTTGACCTGTTACGTTAAATACATTGATTAACACTTTGTTTTCCACTCTGGATTATTCTTGCCTTTGCAGGTGCCTATTGCCTCTCGGTCTCCGATTACGATCCCAACCGCGGTCTGAACGTGAAACATTACAAGATCCGGAAACTGGACAGCGGTGGTTTTTACATTACGTCTCGGACTCAGTTCAGCAACCTCCAGCAGCTGGTGGCCTATTACAGCAGTAAGAGCGGGGCACACCGGGGCGGGCAAAAGAGGGTGGCATAATACGCGGGATGGTCAAAAATGTTATATGATTTTGTTGTGATTTATTATTATTATTTATTATTAATCTTATTAGTAGTAGTAATAATATTAAAAATAATAAAATAAAATAATAAAATAAAAATAATGAAATAAAAAAATATATATAATAATCACATGGGCCGGCAAGATGGTGGCATAATACGAGGGATGGTCAAAAATGTTATTAGATTTAGTTATTTATTATTAATTATTATTATTATGATTTATAATATTAATAATCTTATTAGTAGTAATAGTATTCAAAAATAATATTAAAAATAATAATAAAATAATCACACAGGCTGGCAAGAGGGTGGCATAATACAAAGAATGGTCAAAAATGTTATTTAGAGATGAGCGAATTTACAGTAAATTCGATTCGTCACGAACTTCTCGGCTCGGCAGTTGATGACTTCCTGCATAAATTAGTTCAGCTTTCAGGTGCTCCGGTGGGGTGGAAAAGGTGGATACAGTCCTAGGAAAGAGTCTCCTAGGACTGTATCCACCTTTTCCAGCCCACCGGAGCACCGGAAAGCTGAACTAATTTATGCAGGAAGTCATCAACTGCCGAGCCGAGAAGTTCGTGACGAATTGAATTTACTGTAAATTCGCTCATCTCTAATGTTGTTAGATTTTGTTGTGATTTTTTTATTAGAATTATTATTTATAATATTAATAATCTTAGTAGTAGTAGTAGTAGTAGTAGTAGTAGTAGTAGTAGTAGTAGTAGTAGTAGTAGTAGTAGTAGTAGTAATAGTAATAGTATTAAAAAATATTAAAAATAATAAAATATATTGAAATAAAAAAAAAAAAATCACACGGGCTGGCAAAAGAGGGTGGCATAATACAAAGAGTGGTCAAAAATGTTATTAGATTTTGTTGTGATTTATTATTATTACTAGTAATAGTAATAAAAATAGGAATATTATTTTATTTTATTAATATAAATAGTAATGATACAAATAGTAATAATAATAAAACCAAAATAAGAAAAACATGAAATAAAAAGAAAAGAAAAGAAAAAGAAAATAATAAATTAATAAGAATTATAAAATAAACATGAAAATGAAATAAAAATAAAATAATATAAAAATAAGAACAAAATAATATTAAAATACATGATACAAATGCTGGAACAATGAACGTGACGCCTCTTAAATTTCAGTCTGATGTATGGGGGAAATTGAAGCGGGGTTGTGTCCTGTCCGGTCCTGTTGAGATGAAGATCTCTGGTTGTTTTCCACTATATTACAGTTTTTTGTTTTTTTATACTGTTTGACATCTGAAGAGTCTTTTGTCCACAGTTCCTCTAGGTCTCGTGTTACCTTTGAAGTGGACATTATTGTATTCATCACCTCATGGTCTAGACACAATTTAAATTTTAAGTAATTTATATTCATCTAAGACAAATAACTGGAGGGAGGCCATTGTTTTGCACTTAGGTGGCTTCTGTGATTTCCCCTTCTGTGTTCTTGGAACAGGATCTGTTGGTGTGTTTATGTCTATTTCCCCATGAGCAGGAGAAGCTTTGTCACGTCTGACGCTTCCCACTTCCTCTCTGTACTTTACGTGTTCGCATTTGGCAGCAGCTGCGCCGTGGATTTCGCTATGGCCGATATTTGTCACTTCAGGTGACCATAGACACACTGGGGGACACAACCAAAATATAGTGTGATTTTTATTTTTTTTTCCCCCGCTTTTTATAGAGTTTGGCGCCAAATATTTGGTGCCAAACTCTGTTAAAAAGAAAAAGAAAAAAAAAAAATGGTGTGGAAATTACACTAAGGAGTTTACATAAAAAAGTTAGTCTACACCAGTGTTTCCCAACCAGGGTTCCTCCAGATGTTGCAAAATTACAACTCCCAGCATGCCCGGACAACCTTTGGCTGTCTGGGCATGCTGGGAGTTGTAGTTTTGCAACAGCTACAGGCACCCTGGTTGGATAACACTGCCGTATAGGTTTCCTCCTCAAGTTTTTTTTTTTTCTTCCCCCCCCCTCTTCTATGTTCTGGAGCACGACTGTTTGTGCCTTTGGCAGTCTGGGCATGCTGGGAGTTGTAGTTTTGCAACAGCTGGAGGCACACTGATTGGGAAACACTGGTGTATATGATTCACTCCAGTTTTGCAAACGTGGGCGTAATCTCTGATTTTAGTTTAGACAAAAAAATTGTATTATAAATAAATAAAATACGGTACATAAATATAGATATAATAAATATAGATATTTCTGTGTGGAGCAGAGTGAGGGAGGAAGTTCTCCCCTGTATGGCTTCAGATGAGGTCATGCCTGCTGGGGAACGCCCCTTCCCAGTCTGTGAATCTGTCTGAGACTGAGCAGAAAATACAGAACAATATTGAGGTAGAAAACTAAAAAAAGATAAAAGCAGGGGGTGGTTTATCATGATGGGGAGTGAAAGGGGGGGGGGGGGTTACTTAAAAAAAAAAAATTAGGATGCGAAATCTAAACAAAAAACTGTCACGCTGGGCGTTATAGTTTTGCAACAGCTGGAGGCACACTGGATAGGCAACACTGGTATAGCTGCATAGTCCCTTGTATACACAACCCCTTTAGCTATATCACAAGGTTTGGGTAGGTCATGGTCTTTTATAAAACATCCAATACTAGGGATTAGAGATGAGCGAACTTACAGTAAATTCGATTTGTCACGACTTCTCGGCTCGGCAGTTGATGACTTATCCTGCATAAATTAGTTCAGCTTTCCGGTGCTCCGGTGGGCTGGAAAAGGTGGATACAGTCCTAGGAAAGAGTCTCCTAGGACTGTATCCACCTTTTCCAGCCCACCGGAGCACCTGAAAGCTGAACTAATTTATGCAGGAAAAGTCATCAACTGCCGAGCCGAGAAGTTCGTGACTAATCGAATTTACTGTAAGTTCGCTCATCTCTACTAGGGATGAGTAAGTGAGAAGTATATAGGATTTTGTAATATCGGGGAGAAAATTTTGTTTTTATTAACACACACATATAATTTTTTAATATTTTTCTTGTTTCTAGAACACGCAGATGGTTTGTGCCACCGGCTGACCAATGTTTGCCCTACGTCCAAGCCCCAGACTCAGGGTTTAGCTAAGGACGCATGGGAAATTCCAAGGGATTCTTTACGTCTGGAGCTCAAACTGGGGCAGGGTTGTTTCGGAGAAGTTTGGATGGGTGAGTAATGGGATTTTGTACACTATATGGAATAAGTGGACTGCTGGGACCCCCATATAAAGGGGTGATGTGCTAGGGGAAGACCCTTCTGATACATATACAGTGGATCGTTAAAGGGGTACTCCACTGGAAAACATTATTATTATTATTATTATTATTATTATTATTATTATTATTATTATTATTATTTTTTATCAACTGGTGCCAGAAAGTCACAGATCTGTAA